>NC_139947.1:13551801-13571801 GCF_963454915.1 Gymnoscopelus microlampas | reverse complement strand
TGCCCTCTGCTGGGGAATAGTGTGTAACTGCATGTATGTATTAAAGTTGTGTGTGTGTCTGTGTGTGTATTTGTTTACTATTGTAGACATTTAAAGGTTAGGTTTAGGCGTTGAAAGGCACAGAAAATAGCCGTCACAGTGGGACATCTTGTGAGCTTGTAGATCAGCTATTTTGGCTTTAGGGGTTAATTGTGTGTGTGTGTGTGTGTGTGTGTGTGTGTGTGTGTGTGTGTGTGTGTGTGTGTGTGCGCGCGCGTGCGTGCTAGGAAATCAAACCTTGATCTACTGTAGTATGGTGTAAATCTGTGTAGGCCTAGTGTATTCATAGACTGACACTCACGTGTACTGCGGCACAACTTGATAGACACATACAGTAGGCCTATTGAAAGCTTGTGTGTGCACGTGCAGGTGTGTGCAGGTGTGTGCGCGTGCGCATGTGTGTGCTAGGAAATCTAACCTTGATCTACTGTAGTATGCTGTAAATCATACTGCAGTGATACTGTAAATCATAATGCTGCATACTACTACAGCAACAACATACTAATTACTAAAGAAGGCCATGAGAAGTAGTAAAAAGTCCCCTTCACCAACGCACGCACACACACACACACACACACACACACACACACACACACACACACACACACACACACACTCTTTCACTTTCACATGAAACTTTCGATAGAACATCAAGTTGTGTTCACAATAATTTGCACCATGTTCTGCACAGGTTTTAACTCTGAAAACATACAGCATAATCTGTATACAGTATAGGCAAGAGGAAATATAATTTATACAGTATAGACTAGAGCAGGGGTCTTCAACATTCTTCAGGCGAAGAACACCTTCTGAGAGAGATGAATTATGTTGCAGATCAAACTTTTTCATAATTTCATAGATACAGTGGCTTCATAGACTTGTTTGACAGCAATGTCATCAGTGTTGCGTACGTTCATGTTTTGTTTGTTTACACATTATCTTTTATATGAATAAGTTGGATACATGTTAATGTGTACTTTCAGACATGCAAAGCAGCGCAACGCGTTGGGAGCTAGATCGGCTATTTTCGGCGAATGAACCTCCCCACAATAGGGATGCTAGGGTTCAAGTAGTTAATGTAAAAAAAATTATATATATAGTAACTCTAAGGACCCCCTAGGGTCCTTCTGTTGAAGACCAATGAACTAGAAGGGAAATAGAATAATACATGCAATCTGCATAAAGCATAGTTTGTCATTGTGTATTGTGACAGCCTTAGATCAGTGGGCTGCTGTGTCCATGGGTTCCTTGGGCTCCTCTAGGGAGAGCCTCATTAGTGGGGAATCCTGGACACCTGGGTGGGGTGATTGCTCACTCTATAATGGGGTCTGAGCCTTCATTCTGTCTATCCACCTTGTTTGGTTTGGTTGCTTTGGCTTGTTTTCTCACACATTCATACACTTGCATACTTTGCTGATTACATACTTCATTAAGTTCATGTAAATTACTTTACCTACTTTTCTTATTCTAAATCAATAGACCTCTTATTTCAAAGACTCATGTGTGGTCTCCATTTTGTCTGCCTTTGAGTCAAGTCGTGATATATTGTTTTATTTTATTTTATTATAGATCATTGTTGTTTCGTATTATGTTACTATGCTGCTGCAATGTCTGAGGGTACGAACAAAAGTATTCTTTACCCTTATGTTCATATACACAAGATATAACTATTAAAGAACTTTGAACTTAAGCCCCTATATACTTAGTTGACTGAAGTCCCTCAGGGCACTATACTTGGTGCACTAGTTCCATCTGCACCAAAACTATTTGCCAGATAGCTCACTGGATCTGCTATTTGTTGCCAAATATTCAACCCAGAATAGAGACTAGGGTTCATGTGGTTTAGTGATATATTCTCTTCCTACAGTACACCAGTGGAGAACTAGACAGAAGAACTAGACAGACAGAAATTGGATGATGCTTCCAGTCAGAAGGGCTAAGACCCAGGCCGCCTGGGTCTTAGCCCTGGAAGCATCAGCCAATCTTGAGAAGGGGAATAGAAATACTGTTCAACTTCCTCAATCCTCCAATCAAACTTCCAGGGTCAAATGTTTCAAAGTAGTTGCTGACTAGCTAAAGGTGGAAAAAACAACCTCCACACAGAGGGAGACGTTTCTCTGACTCCAACCTCATTCAGGTCAGAGTCGTTATTGTTTGCTTCAAGTAAAGTGGGAAGCCCTTTGGTTAATACATAACAATAACAGTGCTATCAATAATAGCACCTTAAATAACAGTACATTTTAAGTCTACTTCTCAGGGGCAGCTGTACATTAGCATGGGAATGGGTGTTCAATGTTATGGTCACAGCCTCAGCCCCTCCCTGTTTGTCCATAATTTGCCCCACAGACAGTTCATGGCAGGGATAGGTAACCTTAGGCATGGGTACAGGGGAGGGTGATCACAGCCACACTGGCATATTGTGTGAGAGAGAGAGTTTTTTTTTCCTTTTAAAATTAAATAGAAAATGTTAATTGTCAGTTAATTTAAGTCCGCTCCCATCTGTATGCAAATTACATCCTGCACATAATTCTACATTCATTCAAACCCCCAGCTCTGACTGGGGAGGGAGTCTAGGACAGGGGTTTTCAACTGATTGTGAAACAGGGACCACCACCCTGAATATTGTCCATGGACACATGTTCTTAAATAACGACATGAAATAATGACATGAAATATTACTCTAGTGAGCAGAGCGTTTTTGAGTGATTGAGTGTTTTTGAGAATTTCTCTTACTTTATCCAGCCTTCTATATTAAAGGAGACACACCATGATTATTATTTTTTTTTTAATATTTAATATCATATGGTGTATGTCCCTCAAACCATTTTCAAAAGGTTTGAGCCTAAATCAACACTCAGATATACTCATCCCAAGTCAATTCTCTCAGGCTTATAAAGCACTTTCAGCTGCAATACCAAACATGGGCAGAATGGTTCGTGATGTAAGCAAACATGCCATTCTGAGATGGCCTGTTCAGACACGCTCATTCTGAAAATCTCTGAAATGAGAATGAATGACTGAATGTTTTCAGGGTACAAGAGACACTGGGGAGCCCAAAAAATACCAAAAAAATAAAAAAAAAGTGAAATTCATGGTGTGTCTCCTTTAAACTCATATTAACTGATATACTGATTTGTACCTTTGGTATGAGTGAGCAGACACACCCTGTTACATGGGCACATTTCCTAATAATGATAACTAAGGCAATCCGGTACACTTCCCATTCTCCTCCCTTTTCTGTGGAAGTTCTTGACCTCCTTTATTCTCCGTTCTTGGTGCAAATAAACCAAATTTAGATGACAAAAAAAAACGCACCCTTAACCTAAAAGGTCTTCCCGCGGCTATGTCTTACTGTAGGTCACCAGGTCATTGAGTGAACTGTTTCTCATGGCATGATTACGGGTGGCCCATGTCTGTCTCTTCTTGGCTGTAGTGGAGTACATGTCTCATGTCATTTTCTGGCTCAAACCTTGCCCTGTACATATTCTTCAGGTATAGTAAGCCTTGCCGAGCCATGTGGCCCATATGGCAGGAGCCTATCTCCTGTTTCTGTAGCGTGAGGAAGCTTGATGTACAAGTACTGTACATCCCCTGGACATGACGCTAGTATGTCGCAGGTATTCCAGCATGACAATACTACTGTCACAGAGTGAGATACATAGTTACAAAAGGTATACATTTTGCTTTTACTGTAAGCTCTGGGAATTCTGCCTGACAACTCATCCAGAACTTAACAAGGGACTGTGAAGTACATTACTGAATGCACAATCTGGGAACCCATCGCCAACTGAAAAGTAAAAACAGCGACCTCTGCTGTTTGTTACTATCTCAGTTGGCTCTGGGAGGAAGAAGACGTAGCACCCGTGCGCAAGGAAACCGGGGTTTTGGTCTGCCTTCAGCGCATCACTTCCGGTGGTGCGACTATATTTTCATTCCCACTAACAATATTTCTACACGGAACACTAACACCACTTCTCCCAGACAACATAGATCGTTTTGGTTATAAGCCCACTTGTTTCTATGATGAAAGAGTAAGTTAAAATGTGAATATCTTTCTGTGGTTTTGTCTGCTCTGCGGACGCTATTGTTAAATTAGTTTCGGTTTGTTTCGAGTGGGGAAGGATCGACGGACACGTGAATCCCGCCCACTACATTTGATTGGGTAAAGCGCGGCCTGCTTCCTGATCTGAAAGCACGGCCACTTGTAGGCCAGTGCGTACGTGATTTGACGAAACCCCTGACAGATACAAACGCAGAGCAGAATCTGTTCTTGAGAGATTACTGAATGCATGATCAGGGACCACATGTAATACCTCTACAGACCACCAGTGGTCCACAGACCACCAGTTGAAAACCCCTGGTCTAGGAGATAGTCTAATGATCATTGTTTTATCCTGATGCGAAATAAAATATTTCTAAAGAAGATAATAAAGGTCCTTAAATGGACAAAATCTGTTGGAAATATTTCATTTGGATGTGTCATAATTAAACTTGATGTTGGCACACTGATCCCTAGCCTCATCGAGCCAGTAGTGGACCCACAACCAAGTATGGGGGACCGGCGCACATGCAATTATTTTCGTATTATTTGTTTTTGAAGTCCTTGTCATGTCTGTCTGTCTATCAGTCCCTCCTGATACACACAACACCACTGAGTGGCGAGGAAGGCTTGATGCCGAAACGCTATTTGGGGTTTCAAATAATTCCCATTTCCATTTGTCTATAAATGTGCAGCCAAAGGCACATTTCCCCACGTTGTCTGGACATTTTATTTATTTATTTTTATTCTGAAGTGGTAGCATGGGGACATTCCTCACATAACATTACAGCTGATTACCTCTGTGAGAACATCAGTTGTTGATCTATTTGTCTATTGTCTCTTTGAAGATTGCAGGGAATTATTAGTCAAGGTGGTACTAACTAGCCTATGGTGAATATACTTTTACCTTTATCTTTTGATTGCCGTTTCCAGTTTGTCCCAGAACTGTTAGCCTGCCCTGCAATCAGTGATGTAAAGTAACTGAATACATTTACTCAAGTACTGTACTTATAGTACAAAATAGCAAACTCACAATGCTCACATCATGAGCTTAATTGTAGATCTGCTATTTTCAAAAGTTTTTTATACATTTGAAAACTTATGAAATGGGACCTTCGCCATAAGGAGTACTTTCTACTTTTGGTACTTTAAGTAGCTACATTTTGATACCAATACTTTTGTACTTTTACTCAAGTAAATTTTGAATTCCAGACTTTTATTTGTAAACAAGAGTATTTCTACATTGCAGTATTGCTACTTTTACTTAAGTAAAACATGTGAGTACTTAATTCCACCACTACTGGCCTGCAATCAATCACCCCCCCCCCCCCCCCCCCCCCCCTCCCACGCTGCTGCTGCTCAGCCAGAAGCAACAGCACAGGAAACTGAAAGCATGAAAGCTCTGTAACTTTCGCTTTCGCTTTTTGAAGCGCTCTTATATATTTGCGACATTTGTTAATGCCACATTTTTACTAATGCTTTAGGTGAGGTTTTGATCACTGTCTAATCCAACGAGGAAATGATCTGGTACTATATTTACCTTCTGGACAAATTATAATTTACACTTAAAATAGACAATGTTACAATGTATGTTAAAGTAGCCTATAGGAAAAGTGATCATTTTTGATTGGCATCGTGATTGTCACTGTGATTAGTGTCACTGTCGTTATATATATAGGATATATATTTGCTTTATACCTGGCAAGAAGAGGATCATTGTTGGTAAAGTTATGCACTGAGGATGGAAGCAAAGATGCGACTGAGAGAGTGGCTGATCACTCAGATAGACAGTGATCAGTATGAAGGACTCTGCTGGGAGAAAGAGGACAAAACTATGTTCAGGATCCCATGGAAACATGCAGCCAAGAAGGATTACAATCAGGACGAGGATGCAGCCCTTTTCAAGGTAAAATATATGTACCACTATATTTGCTTTATGTTGCATGAACCCTACACACAGTTTATATTTCAGGAGATGCAGTGCTGGAAAGTGACTGAGTAAATGTACTCAAGTACTGTACTGATAAGTTGTACTCTTTTACTCCACTACAATTATTTGACAACTTTAGTTACTAGTTACTTTAATTGTAGATTGTGATTATTATTACAAAACATACATTATACACTTCAGCCCTATTTACATTTCGGCCATTTGAAAATAGCAGATCTACAAGCTCACAAGATCTGCTATTTTCAAAAGATTTGTACGTTTTATAGGCTACATTTGAAAAGTTGTGAAATGGGACATTCTGCATAATGACCACTTTTAATACTACTACTTTTGGTTAATACAACTACTTTTGGTAGCCTACTTTAAGTACATTTTGATACCAATACCTTAATATTTTACCAATAAGTAAATATTTAATTCCGGAAAAAAATTAGTACTTTTACCACCACTGATATTATTATTTTTGAACATTATTAAGTTAAAACATCGCCGATCTAAATCACACCTTTGGCTTCAACAAGTTGAACATTCTGCATTCTTCGTCGCGCACCACCGTCTAACAACGAAGTCTAATACACCAGTGGTTAATGAGTGTGACAGTATTGTCAAAACGATACTCAGTGAGGGAGTTGATTAATCAATGTATATCGCAATAAACAGTCTTACACACAATTTACAATAGCCTAATGAATAATCATATGGAAAGAAATAATACAAATTATAAAAAATAAGGTATAGATTATGCTGAAGGGTCAGGAGGGATGAGTATTGAATGTATTTAAATTACATCTTAACCATTGCTAAATGTAGGCTATTCGGTTATAGCACTACATAACTCCATGATCCTGTATCACAATGAATAGTTTCTGTATTTAGTTTCCTACCTGTTCTCAAAGTGGGGTCCCCAGGGGGTCCTTGAGGAGGTTCCAGGGGGTCCCCAGTAAAATTAGTTAATATAGCATCAAAATGTGTTTAACCCTATTTTATACTTCGGTTATTTGGAAATAGTCGATCTACAAGCTCACAACGCCTCGTGATGCGTTGCCTTGCGAGCTTGTCGATCTGCTTTTCCGAAACATTTGGAAAGATCTTTATCTAAAATAAAATGAAAAAAGTCTTTCTTTTTTGTAGAACAAATTTGGCATAATTTGGGGGGGGGGGGGGGGGCAATGAACACAAACCTTCTCTTATGGTGGTCCCTGGCACAACGGCCACTAGGGATGTTAACAATTAATCAACTATCGATTAATCGATCGTTAAGAATTGTATTGATCAAATTAATCAATTAAACAATTACTTGAAAATTCCACAGTTCTGATTTGCCAAGATTCATTATCCCAAGTAAAGGCTATTATCTGAGCAGCTAAAGAAATTATTATCCACAAATGTACAAACATATTGGCATCAAAATGTACTTAAAGTACCAAAAGTAAAAGTATAAAAGTACTCATTATGCAGAATGTCCCATTTCACGTTTTCAAATGTATAAAAATCTATTGAAAATAGCAGATCTATTTTCTTCGGCTATTTTCAAATAACCGAAATGTGTACAGGGCTGAAGTGGTTAATGTTTTGTAATAATAATCTAAATCTACAAAGTTACTAGTAGTAACTAAAGTTTTAAAATAATTGTAGTGGAGTAAAAGTACAATATTTGCCTTTGAGATGTAGTGGAGTAGAAGTACTGAAAACTGGAAATACTCCAGTAAAGTAAAAAAAATACCTCAAAATTGTTGTATTTAAGTACAGTACTTGAGTATATGTACTTAGTTACTTTACACCACTGGCTGTATGTGATATTTGTGCTTGTCCCCCAGGCCTGGGCTGTGTACAAGGGTAAGTACCGGGAGGGGCGGGACGTGGCTGACCCAACTATGTGGAAGACCCGTTTGCGATGTGCGCTGAACAAGAGCACAGACTTCCAGGAGGCGATGGAACGTAGCCAGCTGGACATCTCCGAACCCTACAAGGTCTACAGCATCCAGCCAGACACCAGCCTAGTCATAACAGGTGCAATTAAAACACTAAGACCTTGAGGTCGATTCTACAAACGCCTTCTAAATCAGTAGTTCTCACACTTTCAAGATTTTTCTAAAATGTTCAAAAATAGCAGATGTACAAGCTCGCAGCGCGGCGCTAAGTGACGCGCTGTGAGCTTGTAGATCTGCTATTTTTGAATAGCCAACTAAAATTTAGAATGGCACAGACGCTTTCCCGTTTTTTAAGACAAATTTATACTTATACTAAATTAGTCCCATAGATTTTCAAAATCGGTTATTGAAAATCAGTTGTTTACGATGAGTGACACGATTGTGTGACAGAGAATAAAGTGTACATAATAATATGAAAGAAGATAAAAGTTTACAGTAGTGAATCAATATCCCATATACCGCTCTTTAACATGCTTATATACAGTATATACTAGGATATGCCTATTTATTATTGTTCATTTATTTTGTATATATATACACATATTAGGGCTGTCAAAAGATTACAAATTTTAATCTGATTACTATTTTCTTTTCTTTTTTTTCAGATTTCAAGATAGAGAAACTGGAGGCTAGTGGGTCCAGCTCCCCTGCCAGGGGACCCCTGCACCCACAGGGACCCCCGCACCCACAGGAACCACCGCACCCACAGGTAACACCACATTGCCATTGAATTAGCAGGTACCCTGCGTTGAATTAAACTTTTAAAAAGTTAAAAACAGAGTATAAAACATTTCAAAATGTTGCCAAAGACCTTCCCTGGATCATAACACATGGTGGAAAGTGTCAGCCCTAGCTGACATGGGATGTGTGGGCGTGAATGAAAGAAAAACAATTAATACATATATGTTCGCTATTATAGATATGTTTATTATATACAGTATGGTAGATAAATTATACTAGTTGTCCTGCGGGTCTCCTCATCTTCAAATTGTACGAAATCCTGGGATGATGAGTAGGCTACAGATCAACTTTGAACTGAAGCAGAAAAGTAATTTGTTAGATTTTTAATTACTGCCTGCAATTTTGAAAGAATTACTGTATCATTTTAATTACTGCTTGTAATTTAGAAACAACTTATTAAACAGGCATTTCCAGGTCACTATCAAAGATTGTAATTCAGAAATGTTGCATTAAAGCCTCACTATGTAACATTTTTTTAATGAATAAAATGTAATTTTGTCCAATCTGTATGGTAGAGTATGTTAATACAATATAAATTATACAATTGGGGTGGTTGTATTTTGTCCCTTAATTGAGACATTTAGATCGTGTCAAAGGTCATGTCTCACCTAGACACAGGATCTGACATGAATTTTGACCTGATGGTCAAGATTCAATTTATCCCCTGGAGCAAGCAGACAGGCTCTATTAGCTCAACGGTAAAAATGTCAGCACTTGAGCAGGAAACCGGTTTCAAATCCGGGGTAGAAGAGGAAAGTTACATAGTGCTGCTTTAACATGCTTGTGTATTTCTGCTTTCTAAGCTTCTCTGTCAAAGGGAGTCATTAAATGATGATGAAAATGAAGCCCTAAATGTGAATGGTAAGCACCACATTTATTAAGCTAAATACACTGTTGAAATAAAGCTGTATAGAAATAAAGCTTATTTAAAATGAATAAAACATTATTTTGAGCAATCTGTATGGTAGAGTATGTTAATACATTATAACTAGGACAAGGGTTCCCACACTTTTCAGGCCGAGACCTCCCGAAATGATCATATTTGACCTTGGGACCCCACACCCTGACAAGCACTTGGAATTGTAGGAGTTGAGGCATTACGTTTAGTTTGACTCAGTGCCACAGATAAATATTGTGAAAATAGCATGCGATGCGAGGCGTTGTGAGCTTGTACAGTAGATCGGCTATTTTCACAGTGGTTGCCTCTTTCTTTGGTAATATTTGACAATATTGTATACACTTATACTGTATGTTGGTTTGTTTACTGTTGAGAAAACAAAGTTGCACATTAAGGATTTAACATCTGGGGACCCGACAAAATCATGTGGGGACCCCCAGTTTGGGAACCATTGTTGTAGGACACCTGGAGTGCAATATCTCCCCATGTCAAGCAGGGACTCCCTGTTAGCTTATCAGTAGACATTTGGTCTTACTTATGCATTGCAGCTTTAAATAGTCATGCTGTGGCGAATGTACGGTATATCTACAGTGCATTGATCAGCAATGCTGTACAAACAATGTAATGAGAAAAGGGTGAAAATTCATGGTATTTCTTTTCCATTAACCCATTAAGACCTATCCTACAAATGCCTTCTAAATCCTAACAGTTTTATCAGATATCGGTTGGGAACCACAATCTAATCATTAAGATCACCCCATCATACTGTGTAACACTGAAAACGGCCTGGCATGGATGTTTGTATTTATGTGGAAAATGTGCAGATACCCTGTATACACTTATACTGTATGTTGGTTTGTTTACTGTTGAGAAAACAAAGTGGCACATTAAGCATTTAACATCTGGGGACCCGACAAAATCATGCGGGGACCCCCAGTTTGGGAACCATTGTTGTAGGACACCTGATGTTTGTATTTATGTGGAAAATGGTCTCTGCTCCTGTGTAGATGCTCTCATGAGGGAGCACATGTACTGCTGGTTAGATGGAGGAAGACAGCGTCATCACAACTCTCCTCCGCTAGCCTTTTTCAGCCCCACGCTGGCTATAACTGGTAAGACCCTATAATGCAGTCATTCTCAAACATTTATGTTATACATTAGGCCACAGACCCCTATAACTATGAAAGTGTGAAAATGTACACCCCTCTGAGTTACAGACCTGTAAGGGCCCATTTGTTTCCTAACTATCAACCATTCAAGGACCCCCTCAAGGACCCCTGTGGGTCCCCGAACCTGTATACTTTGAGAACTATCGTGTAACCAATCCATTTAATAGATAAACAAAATACTTACCTGCTCTTCCACTGGAAGACTAGTATTGAACAAGATTGTTGTGTCCGTGCAGACTTCCGTATGCAGGTGAGGTTGTTATACCAAGGCCACATCGTTATGGAGGTGTCCACTAGCAGCCCAGATGGCTGTTTCATCCTCCAGGGCTCTGTTCCTTTGGGAAATGAGAGGATATATGGGCCTTGTAGTGCCCAGCAGCTCTGCTTCCCTTCCCCAGAGGTGATGTTCCAGGATCCGGGTATAACTGAGGCCATGGGCTGCCTCCTGTCCCACCTGGAGCGGGGCGTTCTGCTGTGGGTCGCTCCTGATGGCGTGTTCATCAAGAGGTTCTGTCA
This sequence comes from Gymnoscopelus microlampas, assembly GCF_963454915.1. Classification (NCBI taxonomy): domain Eukaryota; kingdom Metazoa; phylum Chordata; class Actinopteri; order Myctophiformes; family Myctophidae; genus Gymnoscopelus; species Gymnoscopelus microlampas. The sequence continues at coordinate 13,560,517 of NC_139947.1, read as the reverse complement.
GGGCAGGGTCTACTGGAGCGGTCCTCTGGCAGAACACAGCGACAGACCCAATAAACTGGACCGGGAACGGACCTGTAAGCTGCTTGATATGCCTATATTTCACAAAGGTAAGTAAAGTGCACTTTGTCCAGGGCCTTATCAGATACGCTCCTAATAAAGCGGTAACAACTTTCATATTGAACGCAGTTTTTAATATATCCCTGTGCAAGTCAGTCATATCACTGTTGCTCTGGTTAAATTCTGAGAGTGTTGTTTGCTAAGTAAATGTTGGTTGGAGATGGTATTGGGCCAGAACATTGATTTCTTAAGGTGCATTCCCACCACAAGATAAAATATCTTTCTAGTCGATTGAATCGCTTCACTTTGGTCGCACTGGTCAGTGTTGGTAAACATGAGGCGAACATCGCCTCACTTTGGATTTTCCAAATGGAGCGAAGATACAGAGGCGACGAAACACTTTGTTTGTGTCCCCTCGTTCGCCTTGTGTCTTGTGTGTGAGCGTGTGTGCGTGCGTGTGCCTGCCTGGGCGTGGCGTCCCAATTATTCCTCATGAGGTGGAGCTGCCTGCTCAACTGTGGTTCATCTACTCATCAAGCTCAGCAGTTAAAATGCCTGGTTCTTCACTCCAGCTCTTGCCAGTTCATTCAGTTGCCAATGCTGTGGCTCAGCTCCTCAGTTTTGTTTGTGCTTCAGATGCCGCCAAGTAACCATCCACGCCTGCCTGCTAGCCTGCCACAACTTATTTCACTCATTCTGAGTTTGGGGATTTGGGTTGAATAAAAGAATGTTTATTCTGGTTTTGAGTTCTGGTTTTTGGGTCCAAAACCCAAGCTCCCTAGCAGCTCGATGCAATCGCACCGCTCTAATAATTATTTTATCTCATGGTGGGTTTAGGTTTTGTGTGGAAAGTTGACAAATGTGGAGTTGTCATTCTCCAACATTCAGAGCCGTATAGCAGGGCGTACAGGACACAGATTAAATGAGTGTAATTTGAGACAGGGTAATGAACGCTTATTAATGCGTTGCATGGCTGCCTCCACCATTTATTTGTGTGTGCGAATATCTATCGCTGTCGAGTGCAAACCTAGTATGTCCAAAACAACAAATTGTCATGAAATGAAAAAAAAGGTATGAGTGAATATTAACAAGCTCTAATACTATTCGATGCCCTGATGAAGATGTATTGACATCGAAACGCCACGTTATTTGCCTGCACCCTGTAAATAATAAAGGCTTTAAATGCCTGAGTTTGCGCCATTGCCTTCCTTCTTTTACACACATACCAGTCCCGTTCCTGAGATGCACCAGACCATCCTGAATTTGGCTTGAGGCGCGGTGGAACCCCTTTGTTCTCTATTACTATTCATTGGTTAACCACTTTCAACCTGCATCTCTTCAAACATTTGACAACTTGTCACATTGCAAAGCGTTGTACCTTGTAGATCGGCTATTTTTGTAAAGTGTGAACAATAGTATTGATCTAGAAGAAAAATATATGGAGGGTTTCCACCAGTAGTGATGATATATTATAATGCAAACACTGTAAAACGCTTTGGAAAAAGGTGTTACTATGTAACTGTTTTGCCTGATTCACTGATTTATGTTGTTTTATGCTTTTGCTTTCCTTTTTTTGCTTTATTGTTAAATTAGTTGTACTTTTTCTGTAATTGTATTCTTGCTCTGCAAACTGCAGCACTTTGAGCTGCATTTCATGTCATGAAAGGTGCTATACAAATACAGTTTATTATTATTATTATTATTATTAAATGCAGACCATTTACCATGTTGATACCGTCAATCAGAATCTTTCCTGTCATTTTGTCCATGTTCGTGCACAGAGCTCCAAGACTACATTCACGGGGAGGGAACCAGACCTCACTATGAGATTGAGCTGTGCTTTGGCGAGGAGTATCCAGACCCCAACATCCCCAAATGTAGAAAGCTGATTGTGGTAGAGGTACGTAACGATGCTATCAGCGTCTAAGAATAGGTTTAAACTTTTGATACTGAAGTCTAGCCTTATGTTTTCTCTCACTACATTTTCTTTATGTGAATAGACTTATGTACAAAAAACAAAACAAACAAAAAAAAACAACCATGTGTATATATTTCCTGATATAGGAATACTGACCTTGGAAATACATTTCCCCAAATGTATTCTTCTTGTTATAGTTTGTCCTTTACAGTATAGTTGACTTAAAACCATAACATGAGTGTCAAAAATATATATATTTTTACATTCATTTTTAAATTTTAAATGTTTGTCTTCTCCATAAAACCATATATTGTTATGTGAAATTGCTCCGTAGCTGGGGAGGGGAGTGAAACGTTTGGTTTTATGAATCACCAGGAGAGGGCGCCATGATCACACTCAATGCTTTTTGTGTATTCCCTGGTGGCCTGTGAGCAGGTGGTGCCCTTGTTCGCTGTAGAACTGCTGCAGAGATTCCACAGAGGAGAGAGTGAGGAGGAGAGGCTGCAAGCTCACACCCTCAACGCAGATAGAGAGGAGGTGTAGGAGCACCCGGGGTATGTGAGGGGATGGATGTCATCACCCCCAGCATCACCACTATTTATGTTCTCCCAGCAGCATAAGGTTGTTGATGTCGGGTGGGAACCTCATTATGTCCGAAACTGTTACTTTTCAGGATTCAAAATATTCAAGATAGGAGCAAAAATAGCAGATGTACGCGCTGCGTTTTGAGCTTGTACATCTGCTGTTTTTGCTCCTTTTGTGTGACGCTGTAGTTTGACAAAGTAGGGCATTAATTTATGAAAAGACATAAAAAGTATAAAACATGGAGATGAGAGGTTTCTACCCTACAGCAACGATAATGTACATGACAGAAGTGTCTTCTTCATTTGTTAAGGGAAACGTGTAAATGCAAATTGCTGCATTGTAGCCATGATTAAAAGTATTATTTTACTGGATGCCATAGAACTAGACTTAACAATGATTATCATACTGTATGTTCTTAAACTGAAGATTGCATTAAACCATGATTATATAATAATCAGTTAAGTAATGGCATAACAATATTTTTCTTGATTTATATTGACAAATGAGTGCAGAGTTGGCTATATTCACAATCGACATTTGCATAAATTAATATTTTTTGTAACTTAAATACAGTACATACTATGCAGAGAATAAAGGTCACACCTCGAATTAAATCTATAAAGCCGTTTCTTCCTTTTATTTCTAGCGAACATCATATAATAACAGATTCACAATTTTAAAAATATACATTTTTATAGCTATAACATTTACAAAGAAAAAAATCAACAAGTAAGGTTTTTGTTTTTGAAAATTCAAGAAACAAACGAAAACAAAAAAAAAATCACTAAAGTGAGAGAGTGTGCTGAATCAGAGGAGATAATACCCGTATCAGAGTTTTAAAATACTTTCATCGTTTTCCCTGCTTTCGAACATATACAGTACATTAAAAAAAAGAAGAAACGAAAACGGGAACAGAAGCGTTCGGTACACAGGGGTCAAGAGGATTCACAAAGCATCATGTTTCCAACGTGTTATTAGCACCATTTTCTCTTCCAGTCATTCAGCTTTTAATGGAAAAACACCGTAAAGTGTGGAGGCGAGAGAGCTGACACAGACCCTGTCTGTGTGGGCGGGGATTGTCCGTTACGCAGTTTTCATTTAGTGTTCTTCCCTTTTCGCAGAGATAATGTTAAGAACATATTGGAGGGTATCATAATGCCTTGAAGAACAGAAAACGTTGGACAACGATGACCCCCAGCGATGAGAATAAAAAAAGGCGTTTTTACATTCACCTTGCCTACCCGTGACCGACACGTACGTCAGTCAGAAGCAAGAAAATAAAAACCAGAAACGCATTGCAAAAATCGACAGTTTGCATTAAATCTGTTTAGCATATTTACTGTATATATAACATCTGTAATGTAATATATATATATATTAAATATATATATTTATATATAGTCAATATTAAATATTGACACACAAATTGTGTGTGTGTGTGTGTGTGTGTATATATATATATATTTTTTGTGTATATATATATATATATATATATATATATATATATATATATATATATATATATATATGTATGCACTTCTTCAATAGAGTTTACTTTCATAACACTGATTGAAATCATTACCCTGCAGAAAAAACACTGTCTGTAGGCGTGTGGGACGAGCATTTAAAAAAAAGAGAGTGACCACGTACAAGTGCTTGATTGTCTCACTAAAAGTCTCAGTGTCTCCTGGGAGACCGTCTCCATCCTCCATACCTGCTGCTGCTGCTGATGCTGCTGCCTCCTTAGCTGAGAGAGGACAGGAACGTAAAAGAAAAGAAAAGACAAGAAAAGAAAAAAGGAAAGAGAAGAGAAGAGAAAAGAAAAGAAAAAAAGTGAAGAGAAAAGAAAAAAGAAGAGAATAAAATAAAATAAAGGAAGCAGAGAACGAGATGTAATGCCTGATTTATAATTCGCAGCATGACGGTGTCGCTCACCACAAAAATAGCTGATCCGTGTGCTTGTAGATCGGCTATTTTGGGGAAAGAAAGGAAAAGAAAAGAAAAAGAAGAAGAAAAGGAGGTGTAAAAGCCTGTTTAATACTTCCACTGTACAGTGGCGTCGCTTGCCGATAATAGCCAATCTACAGTTACAAGCTCATACAGTAGATCGTCACTGTCGGGTGGAAACCTCATATGTCCAACACAGTTTATTTTCAGGATTCAAATTCAAAAATAGCAAAAGTAGCAGATCTACAAAAAGCTCCAAACGCGCCACTTCGCCCCACGTTTCGAGCTTGTGGATGCTACTTTTGATGCTTTTGTGTGACACTGTAGTTACTACAGTAACTACAGTAATTTTTTTTTTGTTAGGGTTGCAATACTACAGTGTAGTATGATCAATAAGGGAATTCATTTACGAAAAACACAAAAAGTCTAAATATGGAGATAACAGGTTTCTGCCCTAAAGCAGCAAGGTTGGCTTGTAGATCGGCTATTATTGTCAAAAGCGCCGCTACGTCGTGCAACGGAGGTTAAATGAAGGATAAGGAGGGCTCAGCCGTGTTCATACAGTGGGCTGGGCAGCAGTGTGGTGGACACCCGTACAGTTTGACATTTATATTTATATGATATAATGTTGCCTTCCCTGCAACCCTGCCTTTAGGTCTCTCCATTGTATATCTTGGTGGGTGCAACAGAGACAAGGAGGGTGTGTTTGTGCTTTGTGTTGTGTGTGTCTGTTGGTGTGTGTGTGTGTGTGTGTGTGTGTGTGTGTGTGTGTGTGTGTGTGTGTGTGTGTGTGTGTGTGTGTGTGTGTGTGTGTGTTTACTTGTATTACTATACTTGCAAGGGCAAAATGTCCCAACAAGTATAATTTGAAAAAGTATAATTTGAGAAATAGACGTGAGGCCAATTTTCCTGGTCCTTGTTCTATGGTTAAAATTTTTTTTTTTGTTAGGGTTACAATTACGGAAATCTTCAGGTTGGGGTTAGGTTTGGAGCTATGCCTAAGATATTTAGTTGCGCGGCAGTGTCGCACACCGAAAATATCGGATCTACAAGCTCACAAGATGTCGCCCTGCGATGCGTTGTGAGCTTGTAGATCGGCTATGTCCGGTGCACGGCACTGGCATGCAACTAAGGGTACTGTAAATCAGGCTTCAGAGTTAAGGTTAAACATGGCAAAATATGGCAATTTTCTTTTTTATATAAAATTGTCACCCTAAATTGTTGATGTCCTACAAGTATAGTAATACAAACGTGTGTTGTGTGTCTGTGTCTGTGTTTGTGTGCGTGTGTGTGTGTGTGTGTGTGTGTGTGTGTGTGTGTGTGTGTGTGTGTGTGTGTGTGTGTGTGTGTGTGTGTGTGTGCGCGCGTGCGTGCGTGCCTCTACTGCCACTTCATTTGCTTGGAGCCATGAGGTAAATCCGGGAGGTTCTCGTCAGTCCCGGTCGGGGGCAGGACGTCCGGCGCCGACCAGCGCCTTTTGCGTGGGCGTGGCCGCTCCGGAGCGGAGGAGGAGGTGTCCGGAGGAGGAGCGGGGGGAGGCAGGGCGAGAGAGACGGGAGGAGGAGGAGGAGGAGGAGGAGGAGGAGGAAGAGGAGGAGGAGCCGGCGTGTGGTGGTGAGGAAGAGGCGGAGGCGGAGGGGGAGGCGGCATCTCTTCCCTGTGGGAGGAGCTGCTGGACTCGCCTCCTACGGCCCTGGCGGAGGAGGAGGAGGAGTGCGCGCGGTGGGACCTTGAGGAGCCGGAGCGCGCGGCGCCGTGCGTCCGGTGGGTTGAGGTGGCGGTGACGGGCGTCGGGGTGAGAGCCAGGCAGACGTCGCCCTCGGCCAGCTGGCGGCAGGGCAGGCCGTAGAGCTGCGTGGTTTTCTGGGGGCAGCAGGAAGACCAGCCTCGGTCGCGCACGAAGAACGGATACTCCACCAGGACCTTCAGTAACTCCTGCACACAAGGACGCCATCGACACCTTTACACTCTAAAGTAGTACAGGTACGTCTCATTTTTAACCACTTTAAATCTGGCGTCCCTATTTTGGGCATTTTAATCCATTCAATCCGGGAACGTCTCTGTCATTTTAGATCTCTTTTGGCTATTCATAAATAGCAGATATACAAGCTCATAGCTAAATCTTGAACAAATTTTGTAAATATATTTTTTAAAGTGAACAAATCTTTGCTTCTGGAGGTCTCTGGAACAAAATATTGTACAAATGTTCGCTTTAAAAAATATATATTTAAGGACTTGCACTATCTTTCACGATTTTTCAAAAAATAGCAGATCTACAAGCTCATAGCGCTATGAGCTTGTATAGCTGCTATTTTTGAATAGCCAAAGACATCTAAAATGACAGAGATGCGTTCCCGGTCTTAATGAATTAAACCGCCGATCCATATGTCTGAGTCATAGTAGTCTCGCGTGGCCAGACTGTTGCCTCCCACAATTTTCAAATGCTTCCGGTCATACAGTCTGGAGAGCGGAAGTAAAGGGGGAAAGCGGAAACCCCGCCTCCCCTCCACTTCCGTTTCGTCTTTACAGTCGCGCAAATTTATCATAATATAAATCAAAATCATCTAAGCATATATAACTTGCTACTTAGCAGAAATGACAATTACAAAATAAAATGTAAAGATATATATATATTTTGGTGAACGGAAATGACGATCGGATGCTAGCTTCCTGCCTCGGATCTCGGGAGGTGTAGTTCCAGACTCTTTCCACAAGTTTCCTAGGGCGTTGTGGGCATCACTTCCTGTCGATTTGATCAGGTATCAGGGATCAAATCGACCAGAAGTGATGCCCACAACGCCCTATAGGAAACTTGTGGATATAGCATTCGGAGATTGTGGAATAGTCGTCTGGCTATGCGAGACTAGAGTCATAGAGTCTGAAAAATTGCCTAGTGCTGATGCCACTGGTACGCAGGTGTCTGAACTGACTACAGTTCACCTATGTTTAGCCACATCTGTTTTTAAACCATGCTTTTTTTAACCTTATATGATTGATGATGTGTTTTTACCATGTGGCACTCTGAGATTCCTTGTGAATGAAATGCGCATTACAAATAAAATAAAACATAAATTATTATTATGAGACGCAGACTGAGTAGACAGAGATGGTGCCATCTTATAATGAGCATTAGTGAGGACCAATTATATGACCATAGGTCGAAAATGGGTGAAGTGCTCCTTTAAGTAACTGCCATGAGAGGAAGCTGACCTGAGTGTTGCGGTCGGTGAGCAGGACCTGCAGGTGGCTGAAGCCTTGTGCGTTGCCGGGGGCGATGAGCAGCACGGTGCAGGTGCTGAGGTGGAACTCCGGGGAGGTGTCGGCGCTCCGCAGGAAGTCCTCCGTCCGCAGCTCCTCCACACGCTTCAGCCGCCCGCTGGCCAGCTCGATCAGAGAACCCTTGGCGAAGTGAGGTAGGAGCGCAGGGGGGGATTGGTGAGGGGCAGGCGGCGAGGCGTGAGGATGGGAATGCCGCCCGGGGGAGAACTCTCTCCCCCTGTCTCTCTCGCGCCGGCGCTCTCGCTCGCCATCTCTGTCTCTCTCTCTGTCCTTGTTGTTGTTGTCGTGGTGGTCTCGCTCCTTGTCCCTGTCCCTGTCTTTGTGTCTGTCTCTGTCCCGCTCTCGTTCCTGTTGCCTCTCTTGGTCTCTGTCTCTCTCGCGGTCTCGCTGGGGCCTCTCGTGACTATTGATCGCGCTCAGGGGCGAGTCTGGTGAGGTCCTCGGAGCTTGCGGCCGGGGCCCCGGCTCCCTGTGCAGGCTGTACTGAGGCGTTCCTGAGGGGCCGTACAGAGGGTAAGCCTGGGCATGGGGGCTGTTGTTGTACACGGAACCCAACGAGTAGTAGATCTGGGCCTCGGACGGCAGGCCCAGGGGGTCGAGCAGCCCCCCTCTCCCTGCCCTGGGGTCCGGGCCGAGGCGATGGGGACTGACGGAGAGCAGACCGGAGCTGGTCTTTACTGTCCCGTGGGGGTCCCTGTCCTGCAGAGAGGAATGTGTCTCCGGGCCCTCCTGAGCATGGGAGTCTGAAAAAAACGGCCCTCCCGATTGGACACGGCCCGTCATTTCCTCTTGCTGCCTCCGGCCACCGTTGGCGTGGGAACCGTGGGGGCCGTGCGGACCCACATCCAGCCTGGTTCTGCCGCTCTCGGTACCGTAGTCTCCCGTAAGGGGTGGTCTGGAGGTAGAGACAGCCCTGCTGCCCGGCCCATC
>NC_139947.1:13529301-13546801 GCF_963454915.1 Gymnoscopelus microlampas | reverse complement strand
CACACACACACACACACACACACACACACAGGGTTAGATGGGGATAGTCTATGGAGAGGCAGGCAAAGCGGGTCGGTCGACGCACTCGCTCCAAAAAAAGCACAAGTGTTGCAGAGGGACGCGCGGTTAGTGCCGTCTGAGTGGATTCCAGTGGGTGTGATGCTCCTTATCGCCACACGAGAAACATTAATTCTCCCTGACTGCTACTTGTCTCCAGACACAGACGACGGTGAAGTGAGTTCAAAATTGCAGGATTTATCCAATCAGATCTCTCTCCAAGTAAAGTGCCGCAATCAGTAGTCCGGAATATCACTTCAAACATGCGACATGCTGTCACTAAATGTAATCAGAAAAATGTCATTTGAAAGTTGTGTTCAAGGGGCATGCCAGTAGCTGATCAGATAGTGTGCCAATCATACATGTATGTCCCTGGTTCGAATCCGGAGCTGAGCCTTCCACCCTCACTTTCCTCTCACTTTATGCTCTTTTCTAAATAAAGAAGAAACCGTCTTATATATTGTATATAGATACAGTATATACTCTGTGTGTGTGTGTGTGTGTGTGTGTGTATATATATATATATATATATATATATATATATATATATACACACACATGTATATAGCTGACACTCGTTAATGTTATAGGCATTAGAGCAATTATGCTTCTGCACTGTCAAATACTGTAGGCCTACATCTAATCTAAGATTAGTGGGACTCTTTCAAATGGCAACCAGTGAGTCCCCAGGGACTCACCTTATTGAAAATCTAACAACATCACTCTATTATATTAGATTTATTAGATATTATATTGATATTATAGCTATTTTATTTAATTAGATATGTAATGTTGTTACCTGACAATTAGTTGACTTTTGGTGAAAAAGCCTGCATATATCGGTATTGGTTGATATCGGTATCGGAAATTAGGAGTTGGACAATATCGGTATATCGGTTATCGGTAAAAAAGTCAATATCGAACATTTATATATATATATACAGTATATATATATATATATATATATATATATATATATATATATATATATATATATATATATATATATATATATATATATATATACGCACACGTATACAGTGTGTGTGTGTGTGTGCGTGTGTGTGTGTGTGTGTGTGTGTGTGTGTGTGTTAGTTAGTATACTATTTTAAACTTTCTAAACCTTGACAGGCACTTGAACAGAATAATCATTCTTCTCAATTAATCACGTTGATGTAATATTGTAGAAAGAAAAACAATACAAGGAATTACCATCATAGCAACAAGATAGTAATAAAGAAAAATGACTTGCAGACAGGATGCAAACAATCTCTTTCTGATTTTAATTATACCGTAATTATAAACAACAGTCACAAACACCTTGCTAAGTGAGTTGTTGTACAACTTTGTTTTTGTTCAACCTTTGATTTCAGCAGTTTCGGTACTTAAGATCTGAAGACGTGAGATAGAGATATTAGTTTGTATGATTTCAGAAATGTCAGGCTTAAATATACCTGTTTTCACTACGGATATTTTTGACGTGTCATAGATGATTACACACAGCTGATGTTAACAACATTAATTCCAGGTGTTAATTGAACTCTGAGAATTAAATTAATTTAACAGGACTTTACAGTGCACTGTACTGTGTCAACATGCTGGCAAACAGAGACACCGCAAACCAAGTATAATGTCACAGTGTCATAATAATAATCATTATGTCCAAAATGTCATTGTCTTCAGCTGTGCTGCATGGGCATGTCCTCACTTGCTGTGTAAATCTAAACCTGGCAAGAAAGGCGAGAAACTAATAGTGGATGTTGGCACAATACCTCCTACACACATCATGCAACCTTAATTTAACTCTGAGAGAGTGTACAAATGAAAAGATGAACACTTGAGGATTTTTCTGTCTACAGCTGCACTGAAGCTGAAACTGGTGTGTTCGCAACATCAAGACAAGCGCTGTCTAACAGCCGTTTCACACAGATGTGGGTAATTATGTTATTATTTGCCTTTGTTAGAACGTTCTCCAACGCTATCGATCGCCACAAGAATTACTGTGTTTTTCTTTTGCCAAGGACTGGACCGATTGCATTCCTGTCAATGTAACTGCAAGAAAAGATGCACTCTTTGCACTCTTCTTCAGAGTTAAATGAACACTGGGATTCTATCTGCTCGTTTTCATAGGCTTGTTTTTCTTTCTTCAGTTGTCTAATATAACTACTAATATAACTAATATAAAATAACAAAATATCAGCACCACTCCTTTACGCTATCCCGCCTTTTGAGCACACTCACCCTGTTTCATAACTTTTTAGAATTTAACATCCCGCCTCTCACAGTCAAAGTCACCCAACTTGTGAACGCACTCGCCAGCAAAATTAAAACTAACTTTAATTAACTAACCAACACCACCACCACCACCACCACCACCCCAACCGCATCACCTGATGATTGGCCCGCGCAAATTCAAATGACATAACGAGGCGGTCAATAACCAGACAGTAAGCAGTAATTAGGACTTCTATTTCAAAAGCCAGAAAGCTTGCAGACGGACATACAGAAAGCCAGACTGACTGACTGACAGAATTATAGGAGTTGGTAGCATTTGTGAGGCGATGTCCAGTAGAACTGACCTTAGTCGTGGCTGAGCGGACGAGCCAGTGTTGCCATTCATATTCCAGTGCTCCCAGAGGGTCAACCTACTCCTCACCCCCACCACTAGCGCCCCGCCACACTACACTGCACTGCACTGCACTGTACCGTACTGTTACCTCCAGAATCTGCTGCCAGTTAACAGCTGCAGATACCAGCAGCTCCAGCAGCAAACTGCCTCTGATCTCTACACTAGTATATGTGTGAAATGACACGAGCAAAAACCCTCTAAACTGAGGGAACACACTCTGAGTGACAGTCTGCTATCACTCTCCGTCGCCTATCTCTGTGTGTGTGTGTGTGTGTGTGTGTGTGTGTGTGTGTGTGTGTGTGTGTGTGTGTGTGTGTGTGTGTGTGTGTGTGTGTGTGTGTGTGTGTGTGTGTGTGTGTGTGTGTGTGTAAAGGGCTGAGGAAATGAGTAATATCTTGAGAATCATGTCTGCTGTGCAGAGCCACACAGACCAGTTGCTGCTGCCGCCCACTTGCCTTATGCATCATGTATACTACACAGTACCACGGTGTCGACTGATTTTGCAAGCTAACTACTTGGGCACACATGTTACGCACACGCACACGCACACGCACACACACACACACACACACACACACACACACACACACACACACACACACACACACACACACACACACATATTTATACATGCAACATGCTCGCGAAATATTGTCAGATTATATTTTGCCATTATACCCTATTATGTTGCTCTTGAGTTCCACCTACTAAAACAAACATGAATTCCATTCACGCTCGCTGTTAACAGAACATGAGTGCGGTATGTTTCAAAAGACAGGAAAGCAGATAAAAGAGAGGGAAGGACAGAAGAGAGGGGAGACAGTGAGAGAGTTGAGTGAGAGAGGGGACGAGTTTCATCCCACACACACTCTCACACATGCAGGCTTCTGTTGCTGCCTCTGACTCAAAACCAAACCTCTCTCTCTCTCTCTCACACACACACACACACACACACACACACACACACACACACTCACACACACACGCGCGCGCAGGCACGCACGCACGCACACAGGCAGGCACGCACACACACAGATGCCTGTTCTTTATACTTTTAATTCACTTTAAACCCCTTTTACTCTCAGTAGAACTCCATTGAGACAAACCTGCTAAAAGCATCTTAGAAATACATTTGACTTGACTTGCACACAGGGAAGATTGCACGTTCAGTCCCTCAGAAGAGCAACTGCATTGAGAGCTCTCTGAGACACGGCTTCAGTCGTTCAGTCGGCGTAAATTAGGTGTGTTTATACGGCTGCACTGTATTGTTTATGCCAGCCTGGGGTCTTCAACGTTTTTCCAGGCCAAGGCCCCCTTCCTTAGCTGACAGAGAGATGTAGCAGAGACCCCCCACTGCAAATTGTATAAAACTATGTTGCAGTTTAAACTTTTCCTAGATTTCATAGATAAGCTTCATAGACTTGTTTGGCTTAGATATAGATAATCTACAAGAGCTTGCAGATCTGCAATTTCTGGCGATTGTTTCGCCCAGAATAGAGATGCTAGGGTTCAAGTGGTTAATGTAGCCAAAAAAAAAAAGAAGTTCCTATCACACAAAGATAGAAATCTCTAGAAATCTGAGGACCCCCCCCCCCCCCCCCCGGGGGTCCTGGACCCCCTGAAGAAGACCCATGGTTTATACGGCTGGACAGCATCAGCCAGAATCTGTGAGGGTCCAGTGGCTTATTGACTGCAAGAATTCAGAAACCTGCCAGAGAAGAAACTATTTACAGAATGCTAAACAGGGCCGAGGTTGAAAATATAACCGCGTGCAAATTAACACCCTACTACTCCCCGAGAAGGGCCACGATGCGTTGTGAGCTTGTACATCTGCTATTTTCACTGCTTTTGTGCGACACTCTTTTATGATGAAGGATGTAGGGCATCAATTTACAGAGAAAAACATAAACATGTGGAGATATGAGGTTTCTGCCCGACAGCGTTGACATTTGGGAGCAGCACATAAAAGATAAGACTTTTCATTCACTGTTGTTTATTTTATTGAGAAGTCTTTCCATGCCTTGTCAATGCCACCAGACCGTACGTACATCAACGAGGCAACGATTTAATCAAAGACGTCCCCTGAATTGATCAGTCAGTGCAACATAAATTGAAAAGCTGGAAAAGTACATGCAAAAATATGACCTTCAATGTCGTATTTTTTTTGTGCAAACACAGCACAGCGACGGGGGACTAGACATCACAGGAAATAAAGAGACGTATGTGGGAGAGCGTTACCTTTATTAACAGTTGTGGCATTCACCGAATGTGTGTGTGGGTGGGATGATGGCACTTTCAAAATGAGACAATTTAATTTGCTTAAGTCTGACCACAGCCAAAGTACTTTGTACTGGATATATATGCGTGGGATGTTGAAACTATAACAAAACATTTGAGGACACAATGCTAGAGGATTGATACGCGATTGAAGACTTTTTTCTTTTGGTTAGCATTTGTTTGTGTTTTGTTGGTATTGTCACAAGCAGTGGTGGAAGTACTCAGAATTTTTTCTTAAGTAAAAGTGCCAATACCCACAATTTACAAATACCCTGTTACAAGTGAAAGGCCTTCAAAAATGTACTTACTTACTTACTTTAAAAAAAAAGGGGATCTCTGATAATAACATCAAAGAAAAAGGTCCTGCAGACTGTCTGGAACTTGCAAATATGTTGCTCTCTATTGAATTGACGTTTCGGTCGTTAGACCTTCATAGACAGACAATACAGGGTACTACAACCACCAGACTTTGGTGGTTTCAACATTTGCACCTTTGTCCTATGCACCTGTCACCAACCTTTGAGGTGTGCATCGGCTTCTTCTAAAACATACTTACAGTACTTACTAAAAAAGTGTTGGCATCAAAATATACTTACAGTGACAAAGTAAAAATTACTCACATTTTTCAAAATGTGTCAAACCTTTTCAAAAATAGCAAATCTACAAGCTCTCAACGTGTCACATTGCGACGCGTTGTGAGCTTGTAGATCTACTATTTTCAATCTAAATTTGCAAAGTAACTAGTAACTAATGCTGTCAAATATTGTGGAGTAGAAAGGAAAATATTTTCTCTGTGATGTAGTGGAGTAGAAGTATAAATTATCGAAAAATGTAATTACTAAATATTTTAAAAATATAAAATGTGTACTTTAAGTAGGCTACAGTACTTAACTTAAATTTACTTAAGTAAATTAACTTAGTTACTATCCACCACTGGTCACATGGTTATTTGCCCTCGCAGTTACTGTTAAATTTGAATGTAGTCACAATTAACACTCTTGAATCAATTTGCCATGAAAAATGTGTTATTTTGCCAACGGTAATAAAAACAATATATCACATTAATGGGAATCCTTCCGTTCATAATTGCACTAATTTATGTTAAATAAACCACCAGTTGTTCAGGTCAAGCACAGCTGATTTATAAATAATTTATGACAAGTAACTGACACAAGTTATAATTATGTTTCTGCATAATTAGTTTCATGAAGACTTTAATTAAAGTGCTTGAAACAAATAGTTTGACTCACAGTATATGTATACAGTGGGCAGCAATTAGTCAAGTTTGTTAACAAGTTTGAACAAATCCTGCACGGTAAATATCCTCTTTGTTAACCCATTTAGACCGGGAAAGTATCGGTGTCATTTTTAGATTTCTTTGGCTATTCAAAAATCGTGAAAATTAGTGCAAATCTTTGAATATATATTTTTTCTTCTAAATCCAAACAGTTTTTTGACACTTTTGTTGCTATAATCAGTGGTTCTCAAACTTCTTCATGTCAAGGACCCCCAAAAAATATGTATTTGGCCGCCGGGCCCCATCTCAAAATTTTGTTCCAGGGACCCCCAGAAGCAAATATTTGAGTAAAAAATGTTCACTTTATAAATATATATATATCAAATATTTGCACAAATCTTCACGATTAAAACAAAATAGCAGATATACAAGCTCATAGCGCTCGGTGCCGTGCTATGAGCTTGTATATCTGCTATTTTTGAATAGCAAAAGAAATCTAAAAATGACACACAGATGCGTTCCTGGTCTCAATGGGTTAATTTAATTTGTACACTCTTCGTAGTTAAATTAACACTAAGGACTTTACTGTGTGTATATCAGAGAGCAACTCATTTGTGACAAGGTTCCAGAGTTAATTTGGCTTATCCATGATTTAGCAAATCATTCAATTCATTTTCATTTAAACACACTTAAACTTGAAGGTCAGTTATATAGATCTACTGCTAAGAGCTAAATCTAAGTAGAAGAAGAAATTAAATTAAAATAGAGCATGTTTGTTTTCTTTATATATACATATATGTGTGTGTGTGTATGTGTGTGTGTGTGTGTGTGTGTGTGTGTGTGTGTGTGTGTGTGTGTGTGTGTGTGTGTGTGTGTGTGTGTGTGTGTGTGTGTGTGTGTGTGTGTGTGTGTGTGTGTGTGTGTGTGTGTGTGTGTGTGTGTGTGTGGTTGACTCCACTGACATGTAAAGTAATGTGTTTCTAATTAATTAATTACATCAAAACCCGGCAACACGCATCAATATTGGGTTTGAATTGAGACACTCTGGTACAGTCATAATGAAATGGAAAGAGAGAAAACACACTTGGCCTTTTTTTTTATCAAAGTACACTTACTACAACCAGGACACACACGGCTATAGAAATGACTGCCGAGCTCTGCTTATGTATACACATATTTATGATATTCATCTGCAATCTGAACACACACACACACCCCGTCAATCACTGCCAAGACACCCCCCCCACTCCCCCCCAGGCTTTGAGCTACTTAAGCTGTCAGTCACACACACACACGCACACGCACACGCACACACGCACGCACGCACGCACGCACGCACACACGCACGCACACACACACACACACACACACACACACACACACACACACACACACACACACACACACACACACACACACACACACACATACTGTAGAGTTCCATGCGGAGACAAGAAAGGTCAAATGAGTCAAACTACACCAAATACTGTACATCAGAACAAATACTGTACAACAGAACAGGGTAGAGTGGCAACATACTAGGTCAGAGGATTCTATAGATGAAATATTATACAGTATAAAGCATACGAGACGCGTGCCCAGTCACCCCCTCACCCACACACAACACACGCACGCACGCACGCACGCACGCACGCACACACACACACACACACACACACACACACACACACACACACACACACACACACACACACACACACACACACACACACACACACACACAGTGATGGAAGAAGTACTTTTTTTTAAAACTTAAGTAACAGTATCAATACCACTACCACTATGTAGAAATACTCTAGTAAAAGTTCTGTATTCAAAATTTACTTGAGTAAAAGTACAAAAGTGTTGGCATCAAAGTGTACTTAAAGTACTAAAAGTAAAAGTACTAATTATGCAGAATGTCCCATTTCAAGTTTTCAAAATGTATAAAAGTATTTTGAAAAAAAAGCCTAAGTATCAGAGAACTCATGTGGTTAATTTATGTTTTGTAATACTGTAATAACCAAAAATCTACAAAGTAACTAGTAAATAAAGTTTTAAAAATAATTGTAGTGGAGTAAAAGTACAATATTTGCCTCTGAGAGGTAGTGGAGTAGAAGTAAAAGTATTGAAAATTGGAAATAATCCACTAAAGTAAAGAATACCTCAAAATTGTACAATACTTCTGTACATGTACTTAGCTACTTTAGCTATTTTACACCACTGACAAACACACACACACACACACACACACACACACACACACACACACACACACACACACACACACACACACACACACACACACACACACACACACACACACACACACACACGCCCCCTGGACAGGAACCACATTCCGTACTCCGGGTACTTGTGCTGTTTCTCTTTTTTCTTTTTCATGAGAAGGCTGTTTTGTGTTGGTTTTTCCTCCGGCCTCGTAGCCTGGATCAGATGTCTGATCACATTTCAGCTCGAGTGGAGATCTATGATGGACGTCTGATGCAGCAGAAATTTGTTGCTGAATGTAACGGATCTGACCGGAGAGGAGAGGAGAGGAGAGGAGAGGAGAGGAGAGGAGAGGAGAGGAGAGGAGAGCAGAGGAGAGGAGAGGAGAGGAGAGGAGAGGAGAGGAGAGGAGAGGAGAGGAGATAGCAAAGGAAGGAGTAGAGGGCATGCTAAAGCCAAATGTATGCTTTGTCGCGTAACACCGTCGCTCGCCGTTAATGTGTTATAAAATAATTATATATATATATATATATATATATATATATATATATATATATATATATATATTATAAACTGGGGACTGAGAAGGCAGAAACCGTGTGTGTGTGTGTGTGTGTGTGTGTGTGTGTGTGTGTGTGTGTGTGTGTGTGTGTGTGCGCCTGTGGTAGAGAAAGGGATAAAGGGATGAAGCGAGTACTACAGTACTTTCCCTGGCCGCTGGCTTAGTTCATCAGCCAGGTTAAGCTGGTCAAAGGACGTGTGATACGGGTGATCTGGGTGGAGGGTGGGGTCATGCAGCCCGCCTGCAAGGACCTGACCCATTCTGACACAGGACAGGATGATCCAGCACAGGCCGGCAAACAGTGGTGGACAGTTAGCTAAGTACATTTACTTGAGTACAAACTTTTGGATTTTATTTTGGGGGGGGGACTCACTGCTTGTAATTGCTAGAATGGATAAAATGCAGAGGACACATTTCAACGTATGTGCAAATGTACAGTGACCAAAAGAAGAACGACATCAAAGGAGTGGAGTCCATATTATTATTATTTGATGAGATTATTATCATCATTTTTAATGTAAAATGTAGTGTACTAAACAACCGTGCACTTATTATAGGCATAAGTCATCACAGATTTGAATTAACAATCCACGCACATTCACACATTTTTATAGTACACATGCACACGCAAACGCTCCCAGGAGAGCTGTGCACGCGTGATGCGCTACAATGTGCACATGCACACACACTGCAAAAGTGTTCATTTAAATCAAATAATTAAATAATTGAAAATTAAAATTGAAATGTACTGTGTAACAGTCTACAGATGCCACATTAGACCTTTCTGTCTGCACTCTGCAATGAGGCCCAAATGAATGGAACAGACCCCACCGTCATTATCATGATATGGTTGCTGTCAGATTTTATAGTTTCTGTAGTTCTAGGTTCAGTCTAGGTTTCTAGGCCTGTTAGTTCTGTTCTGTTCTTCCGCCGGTGTCTCTTGTTTTGAAATGTGTTTCCTGTCTTCCCTCGAAGCTGTTGCCTTTCTTGTCTCACCTGTCCACTCTGTGTTCACCTGTGTCCTGTTAGTCCCCTAGCCTATCTCTGTGTTGATTGTCAGTTGCGTTCACCTGTGTGTAGTTAGTCCACGTCTATTTATACTCCCCTGTGTCTGTGGTTCTCTGGCAGTTGGGAAATTACTGCTACTGTGTTCAGTTAGCTTTTTGTGTATTCCCATGACGTAATTCTCCTTATATAATATCTCCTCATATATAATATATTTCTCTCCTAGTGTATTCCTAGAATGTTGAACACGTAGTATTCTTTGTAACGTTCCTTGTTGTGTTTCCTTGTATTGGCTCCTAGTTTTTGTGTGTGTTTTTTGGTAATAAAACCCCTTGCATTTGACCTGCCTCTTGTCCTGCGCTTGAGTCCTACACCTCCTGACTCACACACTGTGACACCCAAACTGTTACTTTTCAGGAAATGGGAAAAAAAAGATGCCGTGTTCTAATGGATCCAATGTACATATTTAGTCACAAGCTCTTTTTACTACTTTTCATTGGTTAAATAAACATTTAAAAACCCACAGACAGACTCAACCACTTTCACTTTCCAGATTCCTTTCAATAATAGCGAAAATAGCTACATATGCGTCGCTCTTGCATGACAAAGTAGGGCATTAATTTACAAAAAAATAAAGTTGATATATGGAGATAGATTTCTGCCAGACACCGACTATATATATTATATTATATCATATATAATGTTATAATGATACAGAGAAGAGGATACAGGCTGTGTCATATAGTGTAGTAAGCTATAAACCACATTGTTTCACATCTCAGGCACTGAGAAACTGAAACAGACTCAATGTATTGCCGGGCTAATCCCCGTGAATCCTCATTTGGTACGGCCTAAGGCTGGCTTAGTACAGTTCTGGAAGGAAATCGCTCCCGCCCCTCCCCCCCTCCCCCCCGGTGTAGTGGTACAGGCCGTTAGCCCCTGGGGTATAAATAGGGCAGCTATGGCTCCTTAAGCTGGCTTTTACGCAGTATCAGTTAAAAATATGACTTGACTAATTACATCCAGGTCAGCCACGCAGCAGAAACAAGACTTCCTCCTGCCTGCTCCTCCTAGTAGCTCTCCAGCTACTACGCGGCTGCTGGAGACAGTTACACCAGCACACACCCTCTCTCTCTCTCTCTCTCTCTCTCTCTCTCTCTCTCTCTCTCTCTCTCTCTCTCTCTCTCTCTCTCTCTCTCTCTCTCTCTCTCTCTCTCTGTGTCTCTCTCTGTCTCTCTCTCAGCAGGCTGGCAATGGAACAATTAGAAGTTTTCTGCAAAACTTGCAAGTGACATTTAGCCATTGTTTTGTTTCATTGACATTGAACAAAGTGTTATCCTAGTTCCTACACTCAACATATACCCACATCTGCACGAATGGTACGTTAAACCACAAGAGTGAGTGGGCTTTGGTTTCCATTCGCATGCATGCGTCGCATGCAAATACACACAAATGTAGAATTAAACATGAAAAGTGCCACCCACTGGTGAGGAGACGCCGACGTCTAATTTGTTCATATTTGAAGTGGTGAATGTGACAGCTCAGCGGTAGGACAGATGACAGCTGAGGTTCGTTAGATCAAAGTTCTCTTCACACACTGCTTGCAATGCTTTAACAGTACCAAAGACAGCCACATGACACAAGGCTGGGTTTCTCTCTCTCTTGAGTGGGTGGGGATAGCATGGTTGGTCCTGTGTGCATCGATTATCTCGATATGCAGGTGTCGTCACACTCTGCTAAGGGTCCAGTTAGCACTGTATGACTCAGGCCAGGTGTGACAGCCATCACCCACACAGTTGACACCTACGGTGACACTGAATGAATTACTACTCTGCTCCTCATTTTTTTCTCTTGGGCCCTCCCTTGAACCATAAGTGAATGTAAAATCAGTTCTGTACTAACACCTCTGATGTAGAGACGCTCCCAGCCAGCAGACCTCGCTGGTTTAGGATCACTGCCTATCAGACCAGATTAGCCCATAACTCAGAGCCCTTTGGTGTGAGTTGTGCTTTCATGTTATGAGATCAGTGGCATACTGGGAGGGGGGGGGGGTGCAGGAGAGAGAGATGGGAAGAGAGAGAGAGAGAGACAGAGAGAGAAACACACAGAGAGGGGCCAGTAGAGAACTCAGAGAGACAAGAAGAGAGTGAGAGAATTGTCAGATTAGATTTCTGTCATTTCTTTGGTTCAGCTGAAAAATGTCAGCAAAGCTATTAGCAAACAAACATCAGATGTACAATACAACTGTGAGCTGTGCTAACATTTACTCCAGACTCCAGACGTTGTTTGTTGCTGATCTGTAACTCAGCCACCCCTTGTATTATAATCTGTCAGCCACTTTATGTGACAATCATTATTAACCCCGACCATACAGCACCACAGAGACACCGTTCTTCATTTATGCTTTTTGGTTTGATTGATTGATTGTATACTTTATTAGTCAGAAATGTAAACAGCACAAGGTACAGTCAGACATTAAGGCTAAAAGGATAACACACAAAAAGTCCTGGGGACTGGTGTCCATTGTGGTAGTAAAGAGGGAGCTCCAAATTCTAGAAGCATGTTGGATTTTTCCAACCCGTTCTCACTCCCAAGGCGTCACATTTTGCCGCTCAGTAGGCAGCAGTGGTGGAAAGTAACTTAAGTACATTTACTCAAGTACTGTACTTAAGAGCAATTTTGAGGTATTTGTACTTTACTGGAGTATTTCCAATTTTCAAAAGATTTGTACACATTTTATACATTTGAAAACTTGTGAAACTGGACATTCTGCATGATGAGTACTTTCTATTTTTTACATTAAGTATATTTTGATACCAATACTTTTGTACTTTTGCTCAAGTAAAAACAGTGTATTTCTACATTGCAGTATTGATACTTTAAATTAAGTAAAAAATGTGAGTACTTTTTCCACCACTGATAGGCAGGCAGGGAGACAGGCAGCCAGGCAGGGAGGGAGGAAGACAGGCAGCCAGGCAGGGAGGGAGGAAGACAGGCAGCCAGGCAAGGAGGGAGGGAGACAGGCAGCCAGGCAAGCTGGTTGGGAGAGAGGGAGGGAGGCAGGGTGGGAGACAGGCAGGCAGAGAGACAGGCATGCAGGCCTGGCGAGGACTTGTGGGCGTAAATGGTGGGAGGCAGAGTTGAGGGGTCGGTGACTCTCATTGTAGATGAGGAGGAGGTGGACACAGCGCGCTATCGCACACGGGGGTTACCCGAGTCGATGGCAAAGACAACAAATCCATACAGACATAAAGATCCACGGAAAGAAGAAAAGAAAAACAAAACTAGACAAAAATGAACTTGTTGAACCAACCGTTTACGCGTACAGCGCTGTGCACGTTTGGGCGCGTGTGCATATTTTCATACCCACGCACGCACGCACGCGTGCACACACACACACACACACACACACACACACACACACACACACACACACACACACACACACACACATACGCCAGCAAATGTGGTGTGAGGGTAAATACACAATGAGTGCCACCACTCCCTTACAACAGATTCTTAAGGGACACCCAAGCGACAGGTGTGTCTGTCACTAGCCTGACATGATGACAGGTGTTTTTCTACACCTGGCTCTGTTTGCTATAGGCTCCTCTCTCTCTCTCTGCTCCACAGATCTTATCCTAAGCCAGATGTCCTATGATGGTCACATAAGGTGGCTGACAGATACACAGATTATGATACAAGGGGTGGCTGGGTTGCCTAAATCATCTCTAGCCTCTAATGTGGGGGAACAAAAGTACTGGTTTGTAACTAAACTAATTCTTGACCAGCTAAGAAACTCAACTGACACAAGACCATCTTAGATGTGTGCTCCCATCTAAGTATTAGTCCTGTCACAATTATTACATAATCGTCTAATCGCAATTATTTGAGATAATTGCAATTATTTTTGCATAATCGTCATAATCGTTTCCATGTTGAAAAATGTTCACACATTTTCAAATACAAAAAAAGCAGAAATAGCAGATCTACAAGCTTACGCTGTACGCTTGTAGATCTGCTATTTCTGCTATTTCCAAATGTATAACATTATTAAATATGTCAATCATTTTAACTTTGTATATTTAAGTTATTTGTCATATCTGGCCTGTGCAATTTTTTATCACGAAGCCTAAAAGGCAAACAGAATTGCAATGGTTGATGCCAAACACACAATTAAATCGTTAATCGCAATTATTTGAGTGACAATTAATCGTCAACTTAAATTTTTAATCGTGACTAAGTATAAGGTCTAAGGTCCTAATCCTGGATGATAAACTGGAGCAAGCTGCGTTAAACGTTCTGCATGTATTGATTGTTTCACGACTGGGTTCAGGTTCACTTTGACCACCAATCGGCTTACATGTTGTATACATAATATAACTATTGTCCCAGTTTCCAGAAGGTGGCATACTCCCTATTCCCTGTTCATTTTCCCCTCGCTTCATTTGATTGGCTCGGCAGCAATCAATCCATTGAACTAATCAAATCGGCCAGTCAAATGAAGCTATGGGAAAATACAGATATACTGTATGCCACCTTCTGGAAACTCAGGACTATAATTAATTATACACAGAGCCTATTCAGCTCGTGAATTCTTTTCAAAATTCAAGTGGCAGGAAATGATTTTCTGTCAACGTCCTTATGCTGCCCAATCCATAAATATGCATATTGTTACATGGTGACAATATGCTTTATATCTGTGAAAGGTGATTGTATTGTTGTTGACACAATGTTTTATTGGATTAGACATCAGCTCTTTAATAGCTGCTATTCTTACTAAAGTTATAGAATAGAGCCAACGCAATGAGAATTAAAATAGAGGGATAATACACAACACATTGATAAACCTAAACAATCACTCTGGCATACGTCAACTAACACACAGACACGTGCGTGCGTGCGTGCGTGCGTGCGTGCGTGCGTGCGTGCGTGCGACACATACATTCATAGATACACAAATGCCCACACAGATGTATTCAGCAGTATAAATAACACTTATGAATGTACATACAGTATATGCAGCCTGCTCATCTCCTCTCGTCTCAGTTCTAGAGCATATATCTCCACAGTACTGTATACACCTCCCTCTTTCCCTCTCACTGCTATGGCAAGGTGTTATAGAGCATGGGCACGCGCACACGCACGCACACACACACACACGCGCGCGCGCGCGCACACGCACGCACACGCACGTGTGCACACCACACACACACACACACACACACACACACACACACACACACACACACACACACACACACACACACACACACATTGTTAGGTGTTAGAGGGCACACTCCTAACAGCGGCTGACTGAGGACGCTAGACACACCCTCGACACAATGGGCATGGAGTGTGTGTGTGTGTGTGTGTGTGTGTGTGTGTGTGTGTGTGTGTGTGTGTGTGCGTGTGTGTGTGTGTGCGTGTGTGTGTAGATCTACTATTTTCAAAAGATTTGTATACATTTGAAAACTTGTGAAGTTGGATATTCTGCCTAATGAGTACTTTCTATTATTGGCACTTTAAGTACATTTTTATACCAATACTTTGTACCTTTGTAACCGAGTATTTCTACATTGCAGTATTGATACTTTTACTTAATTCAAAAATGTGAGTATTTTTTCCACCACTGGTGTGTGCGTGTGCGTGTGCGTGTGCGCGTGCGCGTGCACGTGCACGTGCACGTGCACGTGCACGTGCGTGCGTGTGTGTGTGTGCCTGCCTGCCTGCCTGCCTGCCAGTCTGTCTGTGTGGCTGGGTTTCTCTTGTAGGTGGAGAGGTACGTCGGGGTGTGACCGTGTGAATGAGCTCTTTGATAATGACAGGCCATACATTATATAACACAGCAGATTGCATAAGGCAGATGATTATTTTAGGTGCAGATATCGTGGATGGATGCAACGGTAAAGTCATTCCTGGCACAGAAGGCCGGGTGTGGGAGTGCATTTGTTTGTCTCGTGGGTTTCTGTAAATTTGTAAGTCAAGTAAGGTATACCATGTGTTTCTAAGATGGGCGGCAGGAATGTTTTCCGGATTCCTTTCATGGGCATATCAAAACAAATTATATGTATGGATGTATGTACTGTGTGCGAGTGTGCGTGCGCGCGCGCACGTGTGTGTGTGTGTGTGTGTGTGCGCGTGTATGCGTGTGTGAGAGAGTGAGTGCATTGCCAGCTCCTATAGTGAGATGTCCGCACGCCACACACACACACACATGCACACATACAGTATATTACAGACAGAGACGTTGGGGATATGCGTCCACATGTACAGTAATCAGTCAGTCAGTCGGTCAGACAGTCAGACAGTCAGACACACACACACACACACACACACACACACACACACACACACACACACACACACACACACACACACACACACACACACACACACACACACACTCACACACAAACACACACGTTACATTCCTGTAGGATGAGGGGAGTCACACACACACGAGTCTCTCCCGGTGCCACTGCCTGCCTGTGTGTGCCTCGCACCATGCATGAGCGTGTCCCTGTAAAAATAGAACTCTTAAAGGGCCAGCAGCCACTCAACCTCTTGCCATGAGAGACCCGTTCTGCTCCACGGAATGACAGTACACTTATGGTTGTGGGGGGTGGGGGGGGGGGTTCTTCTCGATGGAATGACAGCACACTCAGAAGGGGGGGGGGGGGGGGTTGCATACCCAGCGAGGCAAGTTGTGATGATGTTTTCTTGTATTATCTTTGATTATAATCTGTTGTTGTTTTTTTGTCATCTCTGCATCCATTCATTTGGCCAGGTCAACTCTTTCTCCACGCGTCTCTATTTTAGAATAACCAATCTAGCTCACAACTTGTAGATCTGCAATTTGTACAAATTGTGTAAATGTTGAAATACAAATACCTATGAAGCCCATGTTAATAATGCATTATAAGCATACTCATCATGCATTATGAACTGCTTATAACGCTGTATAATTATAATAACTCATAAATAGACCTACTCATAGTGCTTTATAACAGTAGCCTAATCGTAACACATTAAAAAGCATTTCATCAATTTAAATGTTTTGACATTTTTTGGAAGTTTGTGGAAATTTGGTGGAAAATTGAAAAGGGTTGCCAGGTGGAAGGTGTTTAAATAATAGCACCTGCAGTATTATACCAGAAGCACCGCCACCACTCCAGGTCGTGTCACAGGAGTCAGGTTGGAAATAAAGCCACAGGCCAAAGCCTGCAGCTTAGCATGCTGCCAGCACACGTCTTAAGCGTGGGAGACCTGGGTTCAACGCCAGCTGACTGGGACGAGAGCCCCACCCTGGCACACGATCTCACAGACGCACACACTCACACACACACACACAGTCCCCGAGTCACAATCCCCGCCGCAGCGTGTGGCTTTGCCTCGTCATGCTTAGCGACAAGGGCAAATCTGACACCAAAAACTACCAAGTGGAACTGATCGTGCTGATTAGGCAGACTTTGTACTATTGTAATGAGCGTCTCCATGCAAG
>NC_139947.1:13519301-13524301 GCF_963454915.1 Gymnoscopelus microlampas | reverse complement strand
AGCAAGGAAACGAATGTAGGGTTAATGTCATACGTGAAATGAACATATACACACTACACAGACAGGTCTATTTTGACTATTTGTTACTCCACGATTTCTTCAAACATCCATTTCAGCCAAAACAACAGTGACACTAGAAGTGAGCCTGTGTCAAATCCTTTCTATAGGATATTATTATATTGTACTATATGAATATATTTTATTTTTATGTTTTTATTATTATTATTATTTATTGTATTATTATTATTTAGACAGGACCACAATGGAAACAAGCCAGGGCTTTTTGTGTTATCATTTTAGCATTATTGTATAACTGTACATCTGTACTTTTTGCAAACTGTTAATATCAATCAATCAAGTATTATTATTAATATTATTGTTATTATTACACTTATTATTATTATTGTTGTTGTTGTTGTTGTTGTTGTTATTATTATATGTTACACCTGATGTGTTTCTAATAAAATGTGAATTCACACATTTCCATCCACTAGCCTACTTTTATGCGACTATTAGAAGTTGTTTCATTGAGATAAAGAGTCGGTGCCTTGTTACCGCCGCAGAAGAGGAGGCTGCAACAAAATGACAAAATAGCCCTATCCAAGGTTTAATACACTTAATTAAGCCCCCACTCATGACACCACTCCTGATAGGACTCTCTATTTTATCAAAACTTAATCCAGAAACTCAATCCATGTCCACTGGCTGTGACTGACTGCTTATAGTATGTACATTCTAACAAATTGTGGCAGGGGGGGTGGGCGTTATCTGGGTGCTATCTGTGGGTGGGTTGACAGGACTAGCTCTAGCTGCCAACTCACAGGTGCACCTGCAGCACATTGTGTAAGTTAAGTGGAGGTACAGGTGCTGTAGGTAAGGATAGTGTTTTGTGCTCTCTGTTGCAGTGAGGCTCGTTCCAGAGTCAGAGACACACACACTGGCTTTACTTCCATGTGTTTGTGCCTTTGTTATTGTCACTCTGTGACTTGTTTGTTTTCATATAATATGTTTGGACTTATGTTAGTGTTACTCTGTGACTGATTCATTTCATGTTTGGACTCCTGTTGATGTCACTCTGTGACTTGTTTGTTTTCATAATGTTTGGATTTATGTCAGTGTCACTCTGTGACTGATTAATTTCATGTTTGGACTCCTGCTGTCACTCGGTGATTGTTTGTTTGCTGGCTGTTTGCCTGGCTCCTCGGAACATTAAAGGCACTTGCTCAGAGAGCTGCCCTGTGTTGTGTCCTTCCTTGGCCCTGGCTTGTGACAAGTTGGTCACACAGATGTTGTAAGATAGTACATTTTAAAACGTATTCATGAACTTGACGGCAAACAATTTGTGGCCATTTGTGGATGACTATAGTATTTGAGGAAATGTCACATGTT
Organism: Gymnoscopelus microlampas; assembly: GCF_963454915.1. Classification (NCBI taxonomy): domain Eukaryota; kingdom Metazoa; phylum Chordata; class Actinopteri; order Myctophiformes; family Myctophidae; genus Gymnoscopelus; species Gymnoscopelus microlampas. The sequence goes on along the minus strand of NC_139947.1, from coordinate 13,522,912 downwards.
GTGAATGCATGTGTGGCTTTGCTCTTGTGATCACTCACCACTACACAGGCTGACCATTCAGTATCATTTCCTCTCTCCTTCTTTCTCTCCCGCTTTCACTTCTGCATTCTCAGACCACCATCCTACAAACACTAGTGTTCTGAATACACCTTCCCTATACAGTGCTCTCAACAGACTTGAGTATGAGTACAGTAGGGATAATGATTAAGTGCATGAGTGATTAAGTGCGTGACTCCAGCTGCTGTCAGATTATTTTTAGAATTTTCTAAATTCCCACTTGCCTATCATGCGTGAACAAAAGCAACCAAAAATAACACTACAGGCGTTGATGTGTGGCTTTGTGCTACAGTACAGTTATTTGTATTAGTCATATTCGTATCGCTGTGGTGTGGGGGATAATAACTGCTTTAAGAAGTCACACCTGGCCTGAGACAAATTAATTAGACTCACGAGCTGTGTGTGATGACACACCTGTTTGGCATGGTGCTAATGGATGCACACAGAAATCAGCCCTCACCACACACAGAGCTTCTGTCTGGACAGGGTTACATCTGGTCTTCGCGGCGCCATCTGATTTCTGTGTGTTTACTACCATTAGGTTATATCTGAGGCATGGCGCGCAGTTTCAGTAATCACCAGAAATGAACGATCTTTGGTCCAAAACACTGCTGTCGTTTGTCCCCTACAACTGATACCGCTCACAATCACAAACGGGACAAACCATGAAAAACAGTGAAGTCTACTGATCCCACGAGAACATTTAACACCGTACCCCTTTTGTTTTTATCTAGGGTGATAAATACATGAACGCAATTAATTTGTTGGAGCTCCACTGGGATCTGACCGCCTGGTGCTTTGTCCAAGTCAACTATAAAAGGATCACACTCGGAAAAGGACCATTTATTCCATTTAACTCATTCAGTGCCCAGCTTATTTATGGATTTTTTTTGGAGTGCCACAGCCAAAATTCATTGTAAAAAAAAAAGTGCTTAGGAGCCGAGATACAGCCTTAGTAAGAAGTTAAACAAAGAGTGAATGGAGCAGCAAATCTTCAAATCATCATATCTTGGGTTCTGAACATGTTTAAAAAAATAAAATAAAATAAAATGTTTTTTATTTTTATTTTTTTTCATGACGTCCTTTAGACGTCATGTGGCACACGGGGCGTCAGGCCACGTGACGTCTTAGACGTCATATGGCACTGAATGAGTTAATTGTGCAGTGCAACATATATCATTCCACAAAATGTTTTCGGTCGTCAGGCTGACGCTGATGAAGGCCAGACGGCTGAAAATGTTTTGTATGGAATGGCTGGCAAATGTAAGACTATGAACTTGGACATTTTCTGTGAGCGACCCTTTTCAGTAACGCGCCCTCACCCTAAATACAGTAGGGCCTACAGTATTTGACTCCAATGAGCACACATTCAATCATCAGGGACAGCATCAATGAAGGACATATGGATGAGATGCAGTGGAGGACAGTGAGACACACACACACACACACACACACACACACACACACACACACACACACACACACACACACACACGCACACACACACACACGCACGCACGCACGCACGCACGCACCATGACACTTTGACAGACAGTAAGCCAGTGTTAAGGGCTTTGTGGGCGTTGCCTGACCTTGGTGACCTATAATTAGGTATCTAAGAGAGAAAACCCTGCACCCTGTGACACCCTGCTACTCTGTGATACCCTGCTGCTCTCTGATACCCTCCCTTCTCTGTGACACCCTGCTCTGACAGCGAAAGGAGGGTCCCCTCTCGGGGGCCGCTCCTGTGTTGAACCCTACTGTATACAGTGGCTTTTTGTGTGGGCCTCTCCAGGGGCCCACGCAGCACCCTGCTCTGTGACAGCTAGAGTCCAACAATGGAGGAGCCCACCGCACAGCTTTCAAAGAGGAGCTAGAAAGACCCATGCCTGAGTGAGTTATACTAGGTTGCGTGCCGTGTCGCGTTCTGAAAATAACCTCTATCTACAGTACAAGCTCACAACGTGTCACAGCGCGTCACTCACGCATTGTGAGCTTGTGGATCTGCTATTTTCAGGCCCGTGACACTGGTCGCCCAACCGAGTGTAAATCAGGTTTCACATCTATTGAGGAAAGAAAAGGGAAGTGATCTTCAAACAAAATGATGACTTCTCATCCACTGTGTGTGTGTGTGTGTGTGTGTGTGTGTGTGTGTGTGTGTGTGTGTGTGTGTGTGTGTGTGTGTGTGTGTGTGTGTGTGTGTGTAGCAGCACTCCATCATGATGACTCATGCAGACATGAAGGATCTTTGATGATTTATTTGTGTGGACAAATGGCGTCGGGCGTGAAAGAGGACCAATCACGTGGCAGTGTGACACAAACCCACACACACACACAGCGGGCACCAGTCCAATGTGAAACAACATTAAAAATGTGTGTGTGTGTGTGTGTCTGTGTGTGTGTCCATGTGCACACTTGCATTTGTATGTGAAAGCTTCTGTGCCTGCATGTGTTTATGTACTTGTATGCACACTGCTTGTGTGAGTTTGTGTGAGGATGACCATGCTGTGTATATCAGCGTGTGTGTGTGTGTGTGTGTGTGTGTGTGTGTGTGTGTGTGTGTGTGTGTGTGTGTGTGTGTGTGTGTGTGTGTGTGTGTGTGTAGGTGTGCGTGTGCGTGTGCGTGTGCGTGTGCGTGTGCGTGCGCGTGCGCGTGTGTGTGTGTGTGTGTGTGTGTGTGTGTGTGAAAGTGACTCACCCCGTGTCAGTTACCCCTCCCACAAAAATGTCCTTTCCTTTTTTACTCCACACCTCTCCAGTTTGCTATTTCTAGGCCATGTTAGCAGAACTAGTAGCATCCTCAGGATAACTCACACACGTACACACACACACACACACGCACACGCACACGCACACGCACACGCACACGCACACACACACACACACACACACACACACACACACACACACACACCGGAACATGTGAAGGCCGCTGGGAATGGTTTCAAAGTGATGAGAGGGGCTGTGCATCTTTAATGGTGTCGTGGCAGAATGGCCGGTTCAGTGTAGCAGACAGAAATATCCAGGGTTACTCTCAAAGTGAAAAATATCGTATTGCATAAGATACTGGAGGGACCTGACCACGTATAAACGCAACTGCAGCTCTCTCTCTCTCTCTCTCTCTGTCTCTCTCTCTCTCTCTCTCTCTCTCTCTCTCTCTCTCTCTCTCTCACACACACAAAGGCGCGCACGACACGTGGGCGCGCAATCATTGTATGTGCAAACGCACGTAAAAGTCAAAACAAAACACAGGGGGGACCGGTTCTGTCAAACGTACAGCTAGGCGCCAATGGGACGCGCTCCCGAAACCCATGCACGCACGCACGCACAGACTCCCACAGACATACGGACGATGACACGCACGCCCACGGTGTGATGTCCTATTAGTGTCCTGCAGGCGGGCGGGCAAAGGCGGACCGGGCCAGAGAGAAACTGGAGCTGAGGCAGAATGCTGACTCAGGGAACAGGCCCTAGTGACAGAGACGGAGCGAGAGAGAGAGAGAGAGAGAGAGAGAGAGAGAGAGAGAGAGAGAGAGAGAGAGAGAGAGAGAGAG
>NC_139947.1:13501801-13514301 GCF_963454915.1 Gymnoscopelus microlampas | reverse complement strand
ATTTCACAAATTACAGTTGGTCCAATATTAGGCTACAGCAGTGAAAACTGTAAACAGCAACAGCAGCCGGTGACTAAACATCGTAATGAGATAGTAAACTGTTTTACGCAGGAAAATGTTTCGCATTGTTTGTTGTGTGGAGCATGAACTTATGAAAACAAATTTCATAAGGGCATGAGGTGTGTGTGATGGGCAGGGGCAGCCCCGAAAGCATTGCCAGTGGGTGTATCGGAGTTGTGAAACAGCTTCTAGCACTCAGTGGTATCATGTTTTTTGGGTGCATAATATAAGTGCATGTGGAGCTACAGTAAATGATGGCTGCTGGAGTTTGTACCTACTGTATACAATACCTTAGTTTCAGTTATTGACCATGGACACAGCACCGCTCATAATATTATCTTGTTTGCCACAGCAAATTCATTGTGGCTATTGATTTTCTTTATCGCTGAAAATCAAGTCTGTGTTCAAGGGGACACTTTCTATTTGCATAAGCTTACATAGAAAGAAAGAAAGAGAACTATTTGTAGTACTGAAAGAGAGAAAGTAATTAAAGAAAGGAAGAAACGGTAAGAAAGAAGAAAGAAAGAAAGAAGAAAATAGGGGTAGTAGGGTGAAAACAAAAAAAGATAAATAAATAAGGGAGAGAGGAGGAAATTAGAAAAGAGAAAGAAAGAAGAAAAGATTTGAAACCGACAAAATTGTTCACAAGTAGGCCTATGTCAGATCTGAAATGCTGAATCTGGACCAATTTTGCATCGTTGTTTTGAAGCACGCTGTGACCTATTGAGTGATGGTTTGACTGATAAGCTGCTCGATATTAGTCAGAAGATCAAATGTAGTTTCACAATGACTGGCACAGCAGAGAGACACAGAATAGCACCATTTCACACATTATTAAACCTGATTTATACTTGGTTGAGCGCAGGTGGCACGCACCAAAAATAGCCGATCTATAAGCTCACAACGCATCATATAGCACGATGTGCTGTGAGCTTGTAGATCAGCTGTTCTCGGAGCATAGCACACTGCAGGACTAAGAATAACTTAGTCTTCAACTAAGCCAAGAAAGCTTTATGGTTATTATCATGGTCAAAAGTAAAAGGGCTGTTGCAATGGTATGGACATGCAGATTTAGAACTCTCTCCAGCTGCACTTGTACTGCATGCTAGTCGCAACACATGCAAGTGGCTCCGTGCATGCAGCTCTCTGGCATGCTAAAGCCCTGCTGCATGCAAGGTGGAGTTCTTTCTTTCACCTCTCTTACATCTCTCTCTCTCTCTCTCTCTCTCTCTCTCTCTCTCTCTCTCTCTCTCTCTCTCTCTCTCTCTCTCTCTCTCTCTCTCTCTCTCTCTCTCTCTCTCTCTCTCTCTCTCTCTCTCTCTCTCTCCATCCCCTTGCCTTCTCCCATCTATAATTGAGTGCTCCCACTGTACCAACTTCATTTGCCGCCTGTGAATAATGAATGAGACACGGAACGGAGGCGCTTTTTTCCCCTCCACTGGTTTGATACACGATTAGCAGTTTATCTGTGCTATCCGTGACCAAGCCCACGGCGCTCACTGAGGGCCACGGCAGATTGGGGACGGGGCTCTGTTGAAAAGGATCGCCGCGCCTAAGTTAGAAAAAGGCCAGCGTGGATAAATTGTAAAAAAAAATCATTCACCGACCCCCGGGTTTCATCAAAGGAGCGTTTTACACACTATGTCATTCCAGAGCATGATGTAAGGCGGAGAGACTTTACAATGAGCTGGTGAAACAGTCAGGTATGGAAGTGAACCCTGCAAACCCGCGGCGAAGGCATCACTATAATTATAGTGATCTCACAGCCATGATGTCGTGAATGCATATGGCATGGACACTGCGTTGCTGCTACCCAGTGCCTTTAATATACATGTCACACACACCCACACACACATACACACAGAGCCAGTGTGCCCCCTACCGCAGTGGGATATGTTTGTATGAGGAACACACACGCCATGTGATGCACGTTATGCCACCCCAGCCATTACACAGCTCAATGGTCTTTCAAGCTGTGCCCTACACACACACGTACACACACACACACTGGCACTCATGCTTATTAATAGCCTGTTTCAGTTCCTCAACGTGCTGGGGAAGTGCAAGCCAAGCAGTTTGGAGCCCGGGGACCACAGATGACGTTACTCTTGTTGGGTAAAGTTACATAAACTAGACACTCTGAGTTGCCCCCCTCACTTCCTGGAAGAGAGCAGGGGTGATATAGGTGGCATGTGCTGTACCTTAGCCTCAGTCTGCACACACACACACACACACACACACACACACACACACACACACACACACACACACACACACACACACACACGCACACGCACAGGCACAGGCACGCACATACACACACAAGCACACATACACTCACACAGAGACACACACAAACGCACACACGATCCAACCCCCAAACACAGACACACCCAGGCACACACATATTATAGTATTTTCATTCATAAAGATATGTCACGATCTGTGTCTTGTTCTGTCTCCCTGTTGTGTTTAGTGTTTAGTGTTTCCGTTTAACATTATTCCTTTAATTTGAAGTAATGTGTCTTCCTTGTTTCTTAGTTTTAGTTAGGGTTTACCAAAGGTTGTTCATTTAGGAAGATTCGCCATCCTAATTGGAGCCACTAGAGGCAAAATGGTACACAAATCCTACAAATGGTCTCCTACAGTAAGTGGCCACCGCCGTCCGACGGCAAATCTCGCGAACGTCCTATACTGGTGCTAGTGTGTTGCTGGGACAGAGAAAGTTTGATAATAAAGTAGATTTTCTTCGTATTTGTCTCTCTAAAAAAAAGCCATTTTAGTATGAAAATCATGGGAATACGGTGTGTCTTTCCATTTTTGTCTTGGGGTTTACTTTGCACTTTTTTTTGTAGTGATGTCCGAGTGTGTCCTGTTTTCCTTGGTTAACAGTTACCTGTCTTGTCTCACGCAGCGTCACGCCCGTCAGTAGTATATTGTTCATTCATACCTGTGTTATTTACCCTTTGTGTTCACCTGTGTCTAGTAATCTCTGTTAGTGTTAGCTTATCCTTGCGTCGAGTGTCAGTGGTGTTCACCTGTGTCTGGTTACCCCTGTGTTTATATAAACTCTCAGTTCCTTGTGTTCCCTGCCAGTTCTTAATCATTGTTACATGAGTTCTGTTTGACTCCTGTTTTCCCAGCGTTTGCTTCCTAGCTCAGTGTAATTCCTTGTTTTCCTAGTGCATTATCTCTTAGTGCTCCTGTTTTGGTGTTAATAAAAATTTGCTCTTGACTTTCATCCTGCATTTGGATCCTGACACACACGTGACAGCCAAAGTTTATTTTATAGTTCAAAGTAGTGGTTGGCACTTTGAATATTTATCTTGGACCAAAAACACAGCCTACTTCTAAAATCAGCACCTTCCTGTGTGATGCCCCATTAGTCTGGGTGGTTGTGGGTGTGATGATTTGCATTAACTCTTGCCCTATAGGGAAGCAGGGTGGGGCTGATTAGTCATTGGAGAGCACCTGGGCCCGGTGCCTCCAGGAGGCTATAAAAGCCATGTGCTGGCCAGTATCTGGGAGAAGCTGAAAGAAGCAGACCTCCACCAGCTCCAACCCCCTATTCTCCATGCCCTTATTATTATGATTATGTTCTTTCTTTCCATCCACACACCTCGAACCACACCATGTTTCACACATCCACATCTACACTACTGATTACTGACTCCACACCTCATATAATTCTTTCTATGTTCTGTTTATCCCTCCTTAGTTCTTTGTCATTTAGTTCTTGTTTAATAAATATATATTTGATTTATAACTTCATCCTGGTCTCCGTCCCAATGTTTGTCACGGCCTAGAGCCAAGCTGTGACAAATGGGGGTTGACTGGGGTCAACAAAAACGTCAGGTGTATTCGGGATGGCGGCAAAGACATCACAAGTATAATTAAAGCATTCTGTTGGCGCTCTTGAATGTTTATACATTGCTGCACTGGACGGCAAACATTTGTGTACTGCATCAGACAACAATACGACCTTGGCGAGCAACGTACAAGTTTTTATGCACCACATCCGTTGGTGACGTGTTGCAATGGATTCTTGATGTTGTTCAGAGTCATGATGGTTTACACAGTGCATTATGAATGTTAGGATACCAGATAGACAGATTATGTACACACACACACACACACACACACACACACACACACACACACACACACACACACACACAATTAGGGTCCATCTTTACAATCACGTCACACTCTCTCACAGACACACACACACACACACACAGTACAGATTGTTCACAGATGCCAAATGTAGTCTTTAGATGCTGGTTTGATGCCTAATTACTTTGTTTTTCTAATGACTTGTTTCCTCAGCACTCTAACTGATCGACCACCGTTGTCAGTTGACAAATGTTCCTGGAGTTTATTCCAGCCTGCTGGCACTTATACGTCTCTCTAAATCGCTGGTTCCCAAACTGGGGGCCGGGACCCCCAGGGGAGTCCCCAGATGACTGTAAGACCTTTTTAATACCTAAAAAAAAAAGGGAAAAAAAGAAAAATAGCATACCGCATCAAAAGTAATCAACAAACTAACCCGTCAAACATTGGCCAAATTGTCAAATATTATAAGATAGAGGGCAGAAAAATGAAAATAGACGATCTACAAGCTCACAAGTTGTGGGCTTGTAGATCGGCTATTTTCACAATATGTATCAGTGGAACCGAGTCAAACTAAATGTAATGCCTCAACTCCTACATGCCAAGTGCTTATATCAGGGGGGGTCCCCAGTTCCAATATGATTATTTTGGGGGGCCGCGGCCTAAAAACGCTGAGAACAACTGCTCTAAATGACTGTAATGTAACATCCTTATCCTTATACTCTAACTCTGAAAGTACACAGATTTACACTCAGGATTTTTCACGTGTAAATTGTTGTGGTAAATGTTTCTCTTTCCATCCCACCAGATCCTTGTCTCAACGTAATACTACAAAACCAAAGAGTACATAACAGAGTACTGTACATGAGTCTGTCACTGTCAGCAGCCGTCTAAGTGAGACTGGTTCTTAAGAGGAAGCACAGAGAAGAAACATGGAGATGGAGGGTGGTGTGTGCGTGCGTGCGTGCGTGCGTGCGTGCGTGCGTGCGTGCGTGCGTGCGTGCGTGCGTGCGTATGTGTGAGGGGGTGGCGGGCGCAAATGAAAGATATTTCGAAGACACAAGAGAATGATGGAGCGTGTGAGAATGAGAGAGAGAGAGAGAGGTGTAGTCTACCATAGGGAGCCACAGGGAGATGGAGAGAGATGCTGGAGGCAGAGGAGAGGAGAGGAGCGTGAGCGTGAGAAAGAGAGAGAGAGAGAGAGAGAGAGAGAGAGAGAGGGGCGGAGGATGTAAACACTGGTAGGTTCACTGGGTTCGGTGTTCACTAGAGGAGCTGGATGAGATGGAACCAGGAGAACTCCAACGCTTTGTGACTCACATACTCACGCACGCATACACACACACACACACACAAGGACACGCATACACACAAGTGTTCACCCGTAAAAACATGCTATTCCAAACCACGTGTCGTTACACACACAAACCTCAGGGAGAAAATCGGAGACTGAGATGAATAACAGAGTTTTTTGAAACGTGTGACGTGGTGTTTATCACCATTTTTATTGTTGTTTTTAGTGTACCTCTTTATTTGACTTGTCACCAGTGTCCTGGCAGCATTTATTGTGTCAAGACATAGTCAGACAGACAATAGCCTACATCAGCTACTTATACATATAGTAGCCTATATATACAGTATATGTATATATATATATATATATATATATATATATACACACACACACACACACACACACACACACACACACACACACACACACAAACAGTGTTCTCTCTTATTTTATACTGTCATACTGTCATATATTTTCTCTGTTTTCTCTGTTGATCTGCATACAGTAACATCAGTGCCTCAAGCAAGAAAATAAAACAAACAAATCACTCCCTCGGTTCACCCCACAACACTACGGCACGTTACGTAACTTATTTTCACGAGTGGCCGGTGCAGTGACTTATATCTTCCATAAGACGATATAATGTTCACTGCTGCGTGTCGGGCGTGTGGAGTCAAAGCGATACTGTCAGTCAGCCGGCCTCAGCTCGCTGCAGTCTCCCGCATGAGTCACAAGGCCTCATTTAGACAGTAAAAAACAACGTGCAATCACTCACGGAGCTGACATCACATCCCTCATGTGACCCCAGAAGTAGCCCAAAGCTTACAAACACACTGTGTGTCCTCCAACAACGATGACACAACCGACCAATTTAGAGTTTTATTCTGTGTCACCAGTGGTGGAAGAAGTACGCAGGCCTAAAATTTGACTTATAAGTAACTACCAAAAATACAAGTAATTATTATGCAGGATGGCCCATTTCTCAATGACAAATATTAGTCTATTGTATTGCCTTATTAGCAGTGGTGGAAAAAGTACCACATTTTTTTTTTACTTAAGTAGAAGTATCAATACTGTTGTGTAGAAATACTCTGTTACAAGCAAAAGCCCGGAATATAAATAATAAAATATTAAAAAATAATACAAAATAAGTATTGAGAAAGTACTCATTATGCAGAATGTCCGATTTCACAAGTTCAAAATGTTTACAATTCTTTCATGCGACGCATTGTGAGCTTGTACGTAGATGGCCAAAATGTAAGGCCTGAAGTTGGTCATGTATTTTTTGTAATAATAATCAAAATCTACAAAGTAACTAGTAGCTAAAGTTTTCAAATAATTGTGGTGGAGTAAAAGTACAATATTTTCCTCTGAGTTGGAGTGGAGTTGAAGTAAAAGTACTGAACATTGGAAATACTCCAGTAAAGTAAACAATTCCTCAAAATTGTACTTAAGTACTGTACTTGAGTAAATGTACTTACACCACTGCTTATTAGAACACCAGTGCACTTCCAGTATGTAAATGTGCTTGTGGTTCCAAGAATATCTAAGAGTAGAACAGGAGGCAGAGCATTTAAGTATCAGGCTCCTCAACTGTGGAACCTTCTCCCAGATTTAGGTCGGTGAGGCAGACACCCTCTCTACGTCTAAGACTATACAGTAGAATAAAAACCTTTCTTTTTGATAAAGCTGGGGGGGGGCTCCCTAGGGCTCTTCGCTCCCCTCTCCACCCTCCATCCCCCATCCTCTCCTCCTCTGCCTGTCCATCCTCACTCTCTCTTTTCTCTCCCCCTTGATTGCATGGGTGGTGCATGTGCGTGTAATCAGCATTGTATGCATTAATATCCCAGTAAGGCCTGTCACTAACTCAGCATCCGGGGAGCCCTTCCCCGGAGTTTCTACAGTATGTCTCCCATTTCACAGGATTCCACGGACTGTGATCACGGACCCCCCGGCTGCAGATTGAGGGTGTGACTCTGGACCTCCAGCTGCGGACCGGGTCTCTCCATGGAGCATGACTGTGGATGTTATACTGTTATATAAGATCTTAACATTATTATTATGTTATATCACACTATTAAATATTATCTTACACTATTATTATACTTACTAATTAATTATTATGACATTATACTACTTGTATACCTGTTATTGCTGTCATAGCTTTTACTACTGCTGTTGCTACTGCTTGCATTATTGTTATCGCTGTGATTGTTTTACTGAATGTCAGGTCTCTGTTGTCTTGAGACAACTTGTTGTGATTTAGCCCTATAATAAAATGTCATTGAATTAAGCTGTATAGTCAGAGATGAGGGTTCCATGTTGGAGAAAATCCATGTTTCAGGGGTTAAATCGTGAAAATGTGTACAAATCTTTGAATATGTATATATTTTTAAAGCGAACATTTTTAACTCAAATCTTTGCTTCTGGGGGTCCCTGGTACAAAATATTTGAATTCTACAAATGTCTTCTACATCCTAACAGTGTTTTGAAAAAACGTATGTCTATATCATTGGTGCACAAACTTTTTCATGTCAAGGACCACCCAAAATTATGTTTTTGGCCGCCAACCCCCATCAAAATATGTTGTTCCAGGGACCCCCAGAAGCAAAGATTTGAGTTAAAATGTTCAGGAGTTTTCAGATATAGCAGATGTTTGGCTATATTTGAATAGCCAAAGAAATCTTAAAATGACACGGGGATGCGTTCCCGGTCTTAATGGATAAAAAAAAAACACTATGAAAAAAGGGCATGTCTGTCTGTGAGTTAGAAGTCTGGCTACAGAACAATTCTCTCTCTCTCTTCTCTTCTCTTCCCCCGCCAGAGAAGAATGTGAGGAATCCACCATAGTGTCGCACATCACAACGCTGACAACCTTCCAGCAAAACAACAACTCATTAACACCTAGACGGAGGAGCCCCTCCCTCCCGCGGGGACAGGACATACTGTCACCACAACGGTCCTTGATGCCAGACGAACATCACTTAGATACAGTTGGAACACCGGCAGACAGGTGTGTGTGTGTGTGTGTGTGTGTGTGTGTGTGTGTGTGTGTGTGTGCGTGCGTGCGTGCGTGCGTGTGTGTGTGTGTGTGTGTGTGTGTGTGTGTGTGTGTGTGTGTGTGTGTGTGTGTGTGTGTGTGTGTGTGTGTAGGTGTGTGTTTGTGTGCATGCTACGTGCGTGCGTGCATGCGCTCGCGCTTGTGCCTATATAATGATGGCACTGTCTGTTGCTATGGCGACCGCCTTCCAGAAGGTAGCACGTTGCATGTGTTTAGAAAAGTTCTAGGAGGAGGAGGAGAGAGTTTCAGACTTCACCGTCTGGCAGGGTCAAAAGATGTGCTGACTGCGTGTGTGCGTGTGCGTGCGTGTGTGTGTGCGCGCGTGTGTGTGTGTGTGTGTGTGTGTGTGTGTGTGTGTGTGTGTGTGTGTGCCTGCGTGCGTGCGTGCGTCCGTGCGTGTGTGGTTTTGATCTTCACATCTTAGAAGCTACTACATTCACAGCCTATTTCAGCAGGCATGTGTTGCACTGCTCAGTGTAAGTGAACAAGGAAGACAAAATGACTACTAACTGTAGCCTATTAGTGACCATGTTTCGTGTGTGTGTGTGTGTGTGTGTGTGTGTGTGTGTGTGTGTGTGTGTGTGTGTTCTCACCACACAGTATGACTCACATATGCCACATCACAGAATACGGCGCAGCGAATGAAACAACACAGTTTCAAAGAGGAAGCCAGCACTGATAGAAGTTAAAGAGCAACCAGGCAACACACACACACACACACACACACACACACACACACACACACACACACACACACACACACACACACACACACACACACACACACACACACACACACACAGACAAATTGTCTTTGGAAACCCCCTTTTATATATGAATGAATTCAACATGTGGGTCAGGTAGGCTACATTGAAGCCGGCTGGAATTTCCATAATTACTGTAATAGTTTCAATGTTTCTATGGTTGGGTTGCACCAACAAACATATTAAATAGCAATCGAGCGAGAGATCAAGAGACGTTAAGTGCTGATATTTGTTGTGTTGCTTTGTGAAATAAGTGGCAATCTTCTTTTTCTGTGAGATAAACAATTGTTGAATTTTGAACACTCCCACTATTTTCACTCTCATCAATGTGTTGAACGCAGGCAGCAAGGAAGCTCTGCTGGATTTGAGGCCAAATAGGAAGTCGTTATCAGCATGCAATTGATGGCCCAGCAGATGTCGCTATTTCCCGTCCTGCTGGCCACAGAAGCATTTTTACTCCATTCAAGTGAATGAGGTTTTGGCCGGACTTTATACTTGATTTTATTACCTTAGTAAACATTTTCAGAAATACTGTTTTCATTCGCTAGTTTAAAGTCTTTTTTCAATTACCAATAGCCTGTATGCGTTTAGTAAATTATGGTCCCATTAATTAAAACATTTATGATGAAGTAGGGTATGTTTCTATGGCTTCTAGCTACTGGTTCTACTGAGTGACGACCCGCCTTCACTGCGGTTGCAGCCAATATCAGTCGTTTCCGGTTGTTTTTCGGGACCGGAAGTTCCAAGATGGTGGATTGTAATTCCCAGAAGAAGTGGCTTCAAAACGGGTCTGTAAAACGTGACGGTTCCCTCCCGTCCAAATGTTTTACAGTCTATGGTTGAACATTGTCAGGATCTATCTTTATTACTTTTACTTTGAGCCTATACAATGTAATAGACCAGCTCCACCACCAGATGGCGACACAGCCTCTCAAATGGGTTCATGGGCTCAGCTTAAAAGGTTACATTCAAACTGACAATTCTGCAGTTACATGGGATGATAAGTCCCTTCACATCCATTTATTTAACAGCAGGGGAATTCCAAGGCGGTGGGGGGGGGGGGGGGGGGGGGGGGTCGGTGGGGGTGATTTGTCTTTTATAATTATGCGCAAAATTGCTCTTTGTTTTTAAACCCCAGTGTATTTCTGTCTTTGGCGGAGGCTGTCTTCTCCCACAATGGGTAGCCTACAATTAGGCTGCACAGCCCATGAGAGTCATGCTCACAGCAGGGTGCCATGTGAAACCGCACTGCTGCCTGGGAGACGATGCAGTGCATCATAGATCACCTTCCCATGGTGCAGTAGGTGATCTAGACCAGGTAGACTATCTATCATATTGCGGCTGTCGGGTGGAAACCTTGTATGTCCCCATAAAAAAACGTATTTTTTTATTATTCAAAAAAAGCATAGAAAAATAGCCATTCTAAAAGATCACAACGCGTCACATTGTGAGCTTGTAGATCTGTTATTTTCACTACTTTTGTAGTGACGCTCTGAGTCTTGTATGAGGAAGTAGGGCATTCATTTACGATGAAACATAAGCATTTGAACCACGGAAATATGAGCTTTCCGCCTGACAGCAACAAAATCTCATTACGTCTCTTTGCGCCGGTCTCTGGGGCAGCCTCCACAAGGTTTTTCTATTCTTTTCAGTGCATTACCGGTGTAGTCTCTTGATCTTCCAGCTGAACTGTGGTGTAATTGCCTGTTAGAAACACCTTATTATGGAGACAGGAGTCAGGCCCTGCAAGGCTCCCTGAAGCTCAAATGCCTATACCGCCAGCTTGTTTGTGTGTGCTCAAACATGCACTTATGATGCATATGTGCATGTGTGCGTGCGTAGGTGCGTGTGTGTGTGTGTGTGTGTGTGTGTGTGTGTGTGTGTGTGTGTGTGTGTGTGTGTGTGCGTGTGTGTGTGTGCGTGTGTGTGTGTGTGTGTGTGTGTGTGTGTGTGTGTGTGTGTGTGTGTGTGTGTGTGTGTGTGTGCACGTGCGTGTGCATGCGCGTGCGTAGGTGTGCGCGCGCGCGCGTGTGTGTGTGTGTGTGTGTGTGTGTGTGTGTGTGTGTGTGTGTGTGTCTGTGTAAACTCTCATATGTGTGGTTGTTTGTGCATGATTGTGTGAGTACATTTGTTTGTGCATTTATATACTGTAGTCTACACTGGTCTACAGGGTCGCCAGACTGTCCTAACCATATTATAATGAATAAACATGCTATGATGTAAACTGATTTATAAAGTGTAAAGAGTAGTCTATCAAGGGTGTGTGTCAATGTGTGTAAAGTGTAGTGTATCAATATATACACACAATTTAGGATTGGAAACAACATAGTATACAGTATACTGTAGGCTATATACCTCCAGCAGAAGGATGGCTAAGTGAAGTACTGCATAACATTTACTGCAAAAGCAATAAATGTTATGCGCTGAACTATAGGAATTCTAGAGTCCAGGGGGTGGGGGAAGCTTGTGTGCTAAGCAATGCTAGTCCATGTGGTATTTTTGACCACATATAATTTGTAACATGATACATTACATTGCATTGAATGATGTGCTGACATAGATGCTTCTGCAGGAGGAGGCTGAGGAGGTGGAGGGAGTTTGATCACTGATGAGCTGTCATTGTGGTATCAGCAAGAGATGTTGAGTGTGTGCAGTAAGAGAGAATGTCAGTCTGCTTAAAAAGACCACGTAGATTGAACCATTAGGATCGTGGCCATTATGTGATTAATAGGCATGTACTGTATGTCAGCCTCAGGAGAGGCCATGCTGCTCCTTAAACTGAACTGGAAATTTAGGCAGAAGGGTCGTATTACAGGAAAGGCCAGGGAGTTACCAACAAATCTGTAGGGTTCATCCTGCTACAGTATGTGCCCATTCGATTTATGATGTCTTATGTGCAACGTTGACATTTTGGGCTTATGGTGGCACTATAGGAAATGCCGTGGAGTCACTCAGATGGTCAGGGTTCATCGTCCAAGGATTATGAATGTGCACAGCAAGTTTGATGGCAATATGACAATTATATTTGGAGAAATCTAGTGCATACCAATCTGCTCATCGGGAGGAGTTAGGGGTTCAGTGTCTTTGCTCGCGGAAACTTCGACACTAACCCAGGCGGAGCCCGGGGATCGATCCGGGAACCTTCCGTTCCCCAAGGGGGCGCTTTACTACCTGAGCCACTGCTGCCCCGTTCTCACCGTATAGGGTC
>NC_139947.1:13489301-13494301 GCF_963454915.1 Gymnoscopelus microlampas | reverse complement strand
CACGCGCACGCGCACACACACACACACACACACACACACACACACACACACACACACACACGCACACACGCACACACACTTTGACAGGCAGCAGGCTGCACAGTCATGCTAGATAGTATTAGGTGTAGTAGTGTAGGTCCGTGGTTAAAAGGATGATGACAGCGTTATATAAGAGAAGAGATGGCTGTAGGTAATTATGCGTTGGTGTGTGCTGAGATGTCACAGGGACTGAGGTGTGAGACAATAATGATTCCAGCTTGGCTCGCATGTGTCACACATGTCACAATGCTAGAGCTAGGCGCTCCGTAGGGCATTATAGTTGATCTTGTCTGATGAGTGATGATGAATGATCATTATCACTCATGGTAATATGCTTTTTATTTTATTTTTATCAAGCGCTTGTTGAAACAGCGAGATAAAATACAGCCACAAGTAGAGTAAAAATAAAAGCATAATATTGATATATTGAATTAATGAATGTATCACTAAAATAATCAGCATCAATTATCGTCAATTCAAACTAATTAAGACATACAGTACTGTACATGAAAAGGTATACAAGGACTTAGATGTGGATATAAGAGGCAATGAAAACTGAAGATGTTGGAAGGAGCAGCTTAAATGGATAGTTCACCCAAAAATAAATGCTTTTTTTCTATCGATTAGGCAGCGATTCCGGTAGGAGATACAAAGGAGACTCTTTGTCTCTCCTACCAGAACCGCTGCCGGTCATCAAATTATTAGCTTAGGAATGCGACAAAAACAAAAAAAATGCCATGAATTCAAGTCTCCATGAGGTGACTAATCGATAGAAAAAAAGTCATTTTGCGGGTGAACTATCCCTTGAAGTAAACAATGTGCAGAATTTGAATCAACAGCAGGAGAACAGGAGGATGAAGGATGAATATCGACATGATTCAGAGAAAAAACAAATCACCAGATCGAGTGTGTGTCCCCGCATGGCCAGGACCAGTAACAGACTGAACAAGATTAAAAGAGTTTAATAAAATCTGTTGCTAAAACAGATGAAGAAGGGCAGCAAATATGGATGATAAAAATGATAAAACTGAAATCAAACTGCATCTCTCTCTCTCTCTCTCGCTCTCTCTCTCTCTCTCTCTCTCTCTCTCTCTCTCTCTCTCTCTCTCTCTCTCTCTCTCTCTCCCTCTCTCTCTCTCTCTCTCTCTCGCTCTATTTCTCTCTCTCTCGCTCTATTTCTCTCTATTTCTCTCTCTCTCTCTCTCTCTCTGTGACAAAACAACATGTACTGTATGATGTGGTGTCTATTGGATATACAGAGTTTCCCACCAGAAGTGCCACTTCAACACATAATGTTAATATTGGAAATGTGGATGGACCACAAATATGCCTAGAAACCAGACTGGAAAATAGCCTGGAAACCAGACGAATCTGCCAGGGCAAAAAAAGAAAAAGCCCACGCAGTGATATTAGCCTAGCCTTGACAGACTAGTCTGACAAAGTCTGTCTGTCTGTCTGTTTGTCTGTCTGTCTCTGGCCTTGAAGTTTGTGAGATTAGCTGCGGGCAATCTGGGAATCCATTCAGTAAAGAAAAGGAAGAGACAGACAGACAGACAGACAGACAGACAGACAGACAGACAGACAGACAGACAGACAGACAGACAGACAGACAGACAGACAGAGATAACGACTAAAAGAGTCTTAGTCTGTATAAGGTGTTATTTACAGTATTGTGTGAAATGCAGTCATTTGACAGAGCTTTGCTTCATGTCTGAGAACTGAATGGTTTGTAGTCGCCTCAGCCATGTAATCAATTTCAATTCACAATTCAGGCGTTTAGCAGACGATCGTATCCAGAGCAACAAAGTGCCTCTGTGCTACAAAGTAACCATCAAATCTATCATTTACTCTATCTCGTTAATCACTGTTCCAGTCTTGAAGGGTATTTCCAGTGGTTTATAGACATCACACATAGAACTGTCACGATCTTGGCCTCTGCCCCTGCCTGTATGCCCTTCCCATGTCATCTAGGCCCTTTCCTGTCCAGTGTGCCCTGCCCAAGACAAAAATTACAAGACTCACCATCTCCGGACGACTTCCGTATCTGCGTGAAGTGGGCGGACGCCTTTTTAGGAGACGGGAAGCAGGTTGGAGTCTATTAATTCCATTGGAAGAGTGAACGTGAACACAGCTTCTGAATGATTCTTTAGCCCCATGGTCATTGGTCACTGAACTAAATATTGGACCCAATCGCCACAAACCACACCGTATATTCCCAAGATTTTCATACTAAAATGCCTTTTTTTCTTTTTTTTCTGGAGCAGGGTCACTCCATCCCATCTCCTGTATGGACGTTGATTACCTAAAGTGGACTCACCTGCGAGTGCCAGCAATGCCTAGTTGGCTAACGAGCTCCAGAGACTTAAAGACTGCCAGAACATTTACTTTGTGCTTGTCCATTTCAAAGGTTGAACACCTGTGTTGCCTGTGAAGTTGCCTGTGTTGCATGTGAAGTTGCTTGTTAGTTATGTAAAGTGATGTTTAGTGTAGTCTTGTAGTCCAGGAGTAGTGTGTTTGTCTTGTGTGAGGTTGTGATGTGTTTGTAAAGTCACTGTTAATTGTCCTCCTTGGTTTCCTGCGTTTGTCTGAGTCTTGAGTAGGCTGCATTTGGGACCAAGAATGCCACCTTTCCGTGACAAGAACAGATAAAAGTAGCTTTAAATCAAATTAATTTGACTCAGGCCAGGCATAACTGCTTAAATTAACTATTACCCACCCTGCAGAAACAAATAACATGGTATCTGTGTGTCTTTTAACAGCCAATATGCTGATGTGTATATTTTCAGTGCTCAATGCAACTGAACATAGAACCAAAACACACACTTGATTACAGCTCACTTACACTAAAGTTACACTTATGTACACTGTATGCTTGACTGACATCAATGGCTTTAGTCGACTTTTTGCAGCTCTAAATTGTTGCTCTAACTCTGTCCCTGATTAACATTTATACTGATATTTCTGAATTACATAATGTCAGTCAGAGCCCGCTTGGCCTGCGGGTTCTAGCCATGCCCCTGCTATCCTCAGATTAAATAAATATACAGTTAAAGCACGAACATAATTCAAGGCATAACAGATAATGATGGTCATATTGTTAGAATCCCATTTAGGCTGGATAATCAGAAAGGGGATTCATTTTAAATGTGTTTTCTTCCAAAACTCATCCGCAGGGGGACATTTTCCTCCCCTCTCCTGTATATAGCTTTTGTGAAGCTGCACGCACGGTATGTCTGAAAGGATTCTTTTGGTACTAGCAGTGTTGTGTAAGCACATAGCTTCTGTCGTACCGTATTTGTCAAGTGTTACATAAGAGGGCTTGCATGTCAAATACATTGACAATATAATTCTCTGAGAATGAGAGCTGCAGGGTATGCAGACAAGAAGACCCATACCACTCCCCCTTCTCTCTGACCTTTCCTCCTGTGAACCTCTCTCATCATTAGTTCTTTTAATCCCATGCTTTTTCCCCCCTCATTTCTTAAAGATCCCCTGCATACTCACAAAGCACAAGTCAGAATACACAGCTGGTCTCTGTTCCTTGGCCCACCTTAAATCCCTTTCATGTGATCATTCTTTCTTCCTTTCTTTTCCCTTCTTTTATTTTCAGCAGCCAAGTGAGATTTTTGGGTTAAATACACACGAGACGAGAGTCGTACGTTCAACCATCCTGTGACCGTGGTCGGGTCTCTAGTTTTACACAATGCAGCACACAGTCCATGAATGATAATGACTTGAAACGTTTACACAGCATTTAGTCCCATTCCAACTGTGACTCATGTTTCTGTTTCTATATTTTTATTAGACAAAAAGGAAAGTAGACAATCCACCACGAAAAAGACATTACAGAGGGCACAACATAGCCCAACATAACAATACAAAAAGAACCAAAGACAAAAACAAAAACACAGGAGAGAAAAGCAAATCCTAAAAGGCTTCACACCAAATACATTATATAATAATCATCACATTATTGCTGCCAACACCCTCTCTATCACCCAGAGCTCCATTTGTGTCCATCAGCTGCCTCCCAATTATTATGGCAACTAACCGACATCCTCCATCACTCCAATACACAGGACATTGCGCCACTCATCCCCTATATGTGGTGCCAAGGGCAGCCATGCTTCTACAAATTCGGACAAGGTACCCCGTAGAACATATGATAGTCTCTCCAAGGGCATTAACCGTAACACTTTTTCAAACCATAATAAGACACTTGGAGGACTGTCATCGATCCATTTATTAAGGATTGACAACCGAGCAGCATAGAGCAAAGCTCGTACTAGATGTCGATTTCCTTTTGTTACTATGATATTTGTGTCTGCCCCTAGAACATAATGGAGTGGATTTAAGGGTATTTTAATTCCAATCAGTTTGAGAATTTCATTTTGAATGGATACCCAGAAGGGTCTGATTTGTGGGCAAGTCCAGATCATATGGGTATAAGTACCTTGTCCACTTTTGCACCTAGGACATAGGGGAGAGCATTGGGGATCATATTTACTCCTTATGACTGGGGAGACATGTAGCTTGTGTATTATTTTATATTGGGTCTCATAAGACTTGTTGGAGCACGTTATTTTCTTTGCATTGAGTAGTATGTTACGCCATATCCCCTCGTCTATTTGTAGTTGAAGATGTGACTCATGTTTAATCGCACTTTTATCTCATTATGTGGCCAGCTTTGAAGTTGGTCGTAGCCAACTGAAGTTTGACATCACTGCCACTAGAGGCCACTATCTTCTAGAAAAAACAATTCTCCAAACAGACGATATCAAATGTAACTCAATAGGGGGGTACGGTGGCCTCACAGCTAGAAAGTCCTGGGTTCGATTACCACTGGGGACGCTGTGGGTGCTGGGGGCGTGTTCTCTCCTCCGCGTCATCAGTGCCTATAGGTGGGGTTGGCGAAAGGGCCTACTCTGTGTGGAGTTTGCATGTTCTCCCTGTGTCCCCTA
>NC_139947.1:13294301-13486801 GCF_963454915.1 Gymnoscopelus microlampas | reverse complement strand
TTTCAGAATACCTCCTTGGATTGAAATTTGAACCCAAGAGAAAATTGTTTCCGCCCAATGAGGGCGGCATCAATTTACACACACATTTACATCCAACTTACAAACACACGCCCAGATACAGGCAGCACCCATATACAAGTGTGCATACACATGCATTGCACACTTTCACTATAGTGAAAGTCTTGAATGGTCTAGTGACCAGAGTCTAGGCCATTCTAGAGCTAGAACATGTCAATAAGGGGGCTACACAACACTTGACCTTTCACCCTCAGCGTCTTCACAATTGGACTCTTTCAGCCCCTGAAGTGGAGTGAGATCATGACTCAGAACTTTTCTGTGCACATACCGTATATGAACACTTCAAACAACCTCTCAGACTCCTCTGAAGTGTAGGCTCAGAGTAGGCAGATCGCCTGCTGCCAACCCACTATATAGTGAACAGAAAGAGCACTGGGCCTCATCAGAGCTGAAGTTGACCAGAAAGCACATATGTGAACACTACAAAAAGAACTAAAGGCAACCGTACTCAGACCAGCTCGGGAGGTGCTCTCTGTACGTAGTTCGCTTAGTGTGCATTGTAAACACAAAGCGCTCCTGGTTCACTTCACCCACTGCCGTATTTTAGCCCTCTAAAGGTCCTTTCACACGGCAAGCGGCCATCCTATGTAATTCATTTTCAATGAGAGGCGGGCGATTATTTAGGGGAAAAACTGACAACATTCACTATAGCAAATTCAACTGACTGCAACATAATTTCAATAAGTGGGGTTAGTGGTGTTACACGGCATCCATTCATGTTTTATTCTGTGTTGAAATGTCCACACAGCGCCAATCGGTAGCATCTCATCCATGGAGGTGAACGTGGACATCCTGGAGCAGATGGACCTGATGGACCTCACTGACCAGGAGGCCCTGGACGTCTTCCTCAACTCTGGAGTTGATGACGAAGACGTGGCCTCCCCACTTCCAGGTAGATACTAGCGTTCTCTGAAAGTCACGTGCTTCCATTGAGCTTGAACGCTACGTTTTTAACTACCATTCATTTTTCATTCAACATTTCAGGCTGCAAATAATTCCACGCGTTTCATCTGGTCGAAACTATAGATCCAGTAGATCCAACATATCACACAATGTAAAAAAAAAAAGTTTGATGAATAATATTAAATTAATATATTGTTTTTTTTTATGAAAATGCATCACAAATCAAACTGTAAGATCTGTTCCTGTAATCTTTTAAATGCATGTGAACGTTCTCCATTACTGTACCTGTTGTGCCGTCTCCCTAGTCTGCTCTTCAGTAGGTAATGAATAGAAAAGCTGTAGGCCTATTAGCCGAGATCTTGCTTCTCCCATTATGTCAACCTGTTATTGACAGTTTGTAAGCTTTGCACTGGTCCACATGATCCCATCTGAAATGACATGGCACCGTGCCAGACAGGAGAGTTGACTCTGGAATAAAAGTAAAGTTTTTTCTGTTTGATTAAAAGAAACGAGCAATTTGCTCTGTATATGCATGTCATCCTCTTATTTACTCTGTCATTTGTAGGGTGTGAATGCCATTATGACTCATTGTTAACAGGGATACCTGCAGAAGATTCATGAGAAGATGGTGGCTCAAAGATGGTTTTGGCCATACATCAGTGGATTTTCCAAAGATTTCACTTGCCCTCCATTAACCCTCGACAGGCTTAGGACTACGCCTCAGCGCTGACTGTCATCAATGATGCTGTTGTGTACAAACGTGTTCAGCAATGATCCATAAATATCGAACCAAGTTTGCGGCGACGCAACCCTGTAGTATTTATTCAGAATTAATTGACAATTAGTTGTTCAACTGCTGACAACAGCCATACTGTTAAATAATTAAAAAGCTAAAGAAAGGGATAAACCATTTGTGCGCACAGAACACATGTGATAATAGTGAACACAGTTCATCATGACAAATAAGCTTGTAAAATAATAATGTTTGGACCAGAACAAGGCCTTCAGGCATGTTTTTGTAAAGCCTACTCTTAAAAGTACATAAATTCATGTAACACTTATCAGTAAATAAGATTTATTTATTAGTAAATTCTGTTTAAAAACATAGAAATTACTCAGTCCAGTTGACATTTTTTGTAATGATAAAAATGCATAAACATGAACATATATTTGTACATAATCTTTTAAAAGGTTACAACACAAAACACGTGTGAGCTTATTTCCATTGTGGTGTGAACATGAAACAAAGTATTTTAGTAAAGTGTGGTTATTTTACTTGTCTCATATAATTGCATTGCCACTCTGTAGGGTGGGTGATGGCTGACACACCTACCTGAGTCAAACTATAATTAGCCTCTGAGCTAGGCGTGACTACACACCTGTTGTACCTGTGTGTGACTGTGTCAGGGGTAGTAAAGCCTCTGAGGTGGCGTGTGGCAAAGGAACTGCTACACATTCCAAGTTACAATTCCACAAGTCATTAGATGATATATTTCCTGAAACCCAAGTTTGGGTCCCCAGTCCTGACCCACAGTATGTGCACCACTAACAGTAAATAAATGGTAAATGGTGCATTTAGCGCCTTTATCCAAAGCGCTTTATATAGATTGTGCATTACATTCACCCATTCACACAAACATTCATACACCGATGGCAGAAGAAACCATGCAAGGCACCAACCTGCCAAGCAATTACGGGTTCAACGTCTTGCTCAAGGATACTTTGACACTAGCTCTGGGGGAGCCCGGGATCGAACTGTGAACCTTGCGGTTGCCATCCGGCAAGTAACCTCATAAATGACAGCGCTGAACTGAAACTAAGCTCGGCTCATATCTGTTTCTTATCTGTTTGCACTTCTCTGTCTTTGCAGACGTCGAAGACGAGGATGAGGAAGAGGACGATGAGGATGCTGAGGTCGTCTACAGGGAATGTGCGACCCTGAACAAGCAACACGAGGAGGGTCAACAGCAAGGGTCAAAGTCTCGCATGTCCTCCACCTCCTCGTCTGCCTCCAGCGTCACCAGCGGCGGCGGAGCCCGCACCCCTGTCATACAGTCAGATGACGAGGAAGTACACGTTGACACGCTGCTGACATCACTTCCTCTAGCTGGGGACGAAGAGACGGAGGAAGAGGACGAGGAGAAATGCAAAGCAGCGTCCTCTAAATAAAGACTGTACTTTAAAAGAGTGGGATATTGTAGGAAAATAAATCAATTCTTTCTCTCTCTCGCTCTCGCTCTCTCTCTATCTCTCTCTACCTCTCTCTTGCTCTCTCTCTCTCTCTCTCTCTCTCTCTCTCTCTCTCTACCTCTCTCTCTCTCTTCATTTACATTCCTCTCCCATCAGTGGAAACCCTAGCATGGACGACTCATAATGTGGTTTGCTGTTTTCTCGATGCCTCAGTCAAATTTGTTGTGTTTGTTTTACCTAAACATCGACCGATAACTTACGATAGCACTGTCTGGACCTGTGGGACTTACCTGAACTGTAGCCTTTTGTTGTCTGCTTAACAAACTTTTTTCACTTTTGAGCTCGCAATTATAACTGGATAATAAACGAATGAACTCGCTCACATGTGCCTACATGCAGTGGCTGGAGTGACTGGATGTTCTACTTTGGTTTCTGTTATAGCCTCGGGTTAAGTGATGGGTCTTAGCCCCACCCACAGCATCTTTTGAACGCAGGAGTCAGGCGGCCAATGTGTAGGTGTAAACAGATCTATAGAGTAGCTGGCATTCCTATCATATGAATTGTGGCTGGCAGCATGTCATAGTGACACACCCTAGCACCACCCTCTGTCCCTCCCTGTGAGGATGAATAGCTTCAAGATGGGATAATGCCGTCTGTCTTTTAAGTATTAAGTACTTAAGTTATACGTGTGTTTTTGTGGATACAGACCAGAATGTCAAGTCTTTGTGGCAGAGATTGATCTTCACAACTTTCCCCCCTTGAAGTGAACTGACGACATGAACATGCATGGTACTTAGTACTGTAAACATACAGCGTCTCAAAAGCCTGCCTGTATGGTGTTTTTTTGTGACAGTAAAGACCATTATGGCCCCAATACCTCATGACACGATAAATGTATTGTCATGTCCAATGCGATCGTTAAATTCACTAACATGAGCATGAATTTGTTAAATGTTGCTTTCACGTTGCATGCATGTTGTTCATAATGTGCTGCTATCGTGTCATGCAGATCTGAGGTGTTTGCAGCAGTGAATTATTGTGCAACCAGCATTGCCAGTGTTTATTTAACCTCTGCAGATAGGAAAAGCGGAAAGAAAAAATGTTGTTGGAGCATAATCAGCATATCTTATCTCTCCTTGTCACTTCACATGACCATTATAGATATTTATGACTTGGTGAAAACTTAGCACATGAAGTTGTTGGCGTATAGACTACAGCCGTACACTTAAACTACAACAGATTTCCTTTTTCACTTTGTGGGTATATGTACTGTAAATGTTCAAATGTGTGTCTCTGTGTTTTTGATAACTCATAATAGCTTATATCTATTTTAAGTTATCGGGTATGAGGCTCATAGAAGTACAAGCATTTATGTTGTTGAGCGTGGTGCTGCTTTGAGAAGAGCGTTTCAGGTGACCACACACTGTAGGATATCATATCATCCATCTTAATGATCTCTCAGGAGTCATTTCCACATGACAGCATGAACGTGGCAAACCCGTTTCACTGTAAGCACCTTGGGCCGTTCCTTGTGACAGGAGTCGAGGGCGGCCTTCTGCGAGCTGATCCGCGCCATCGCAGGCTACAACTGACAGTGTCTGAAAGATGGGCCATGTTTGCGCAATGCAAGTCGTACAAGAAAATGTGAGATTTGTGGATGTTTAGTTAACTGTGTCGATTGATGCAAAACATTTTTTGATTATGTGCACTACCAGCTGAGGACACAATATTTCCCAGTCCCATTCTCAACATTGTGCTTTGCTGTTTGATACCTAAAATGAACTGTGAAGGCTTGGTTCTCCAGTAGTTCTTGAGGTCATTGTATCTAGTGACAGAGGGGAGAATGGCAATAGGCTTGTTTGCTTGTTTTCTTTTTTGTTGGCGCTGACAATCCTGTGGTGCTTCCGAATTCCTGCATTGATGATACAAAGTGATGGACTTAACACCATGTATTAGAGACATGGAGATACGGTTGAACAAAAAGTTGGAAAAATATAAGAAATTGAACAGTGCTTAAAATTAAATTGCCTCACTTTTACAAGTGTTGAGCATAGACAGTTAATAAATGACACACATTCAATGGAACCCTGTTTTGTGTGTGTGTGTGTGTGTGTGTGTGTGTGTGTGTGTGTGTGTGTGTGTGTGTGTGTGTGTGTGTGTGTGTGTGTGTGTGTGTGTGTGTGTGTGTGTGTCTGTGTGTGTGTGTGTGTGTGGCTGGGAGGCTTAAAATGATCATATTTGAAAGAAAACTATCGTACACAGCCAAAAAAATATAAATCACAGGTGTAAATATGTAATTAAAAAAAAAACGTATTTAGCGTAATAAACAACCTTGTTTGAGGCAACTTCCTGTACCATACACAAATAAAAGCCTAAAACTAGACTGGAAAGACGCGACCAGTGTTTTCAATGCCTCCAAGTACAGATCTAGGGTCATATTTACTGATTTACTGACTTTTTTTGAAAAGCTGAACCGGATACTGAAGCAGCAGTATAAGAGTAAGTGAGTGAGTGAGTGACATGGCAATATGTAATTTATAGATATTCAATAAATGTATCAAAATGCAATATGTAAGAATTAAGGGTTATCAACCGTCTCAAAGCTTCATTGGCACTTGGATCCATGTGCCTGAACACGTCTGGAGCTGAGCAGACAATTTGGGGGGTAATTAAACTGGGAGGAGCTTTCATCCTGACAAGCCTTTCCATCACGCAGTCACGACATTGTGCCAAGCGTCAATCTAATCCATCATCAGCATATTCCCACACTATCATAACACATTGACTAGAAGAACAGGTTTGCCGCCTTTATTTGATGCACGTCTAAGTGTAACACGTTCAGAATGTACACTATCTGTGGTCGCTTTTCTCTGAAAGACAGTGGCTGACTTGCTTGAGTATCGTGTCAACAAAGATTTGTTTTTATGATTGATATTTCATTTACATATCTGAGATACTGAAACACCAAATTGCACAGGAGGGATGAAGTGTTGAGAAAACAAACATAGAATTCAACAATAAGGAAACTCCCTCTCTCGTTTTAATGACTATTAAAGAGAGCAGAGCTAAAGTGACTTGAATTCAAATATTCTACACTCGTGCTGGGCTTTAGGCTGAGCAGGGCATTTCCACATCTCAAAAATAGTTCATGTACAAGAATGACAGTAAAGTGTTAATGATTATTTCACTTTAAAACACTTCTGGGGTCATTGTAACTACTAGGAATACTCAGGCGTAAGATGGACATATGAGACTGTCTGTCTGTCTGTTGGTCTGTCTGTCTGTCTGTCTGTCTGTCTGTCTGTCTGTCTGTCTGTCTCTCTGACAGACAGACAGACAGACAGACAGACAGACAGACAGACAGACAGGTATATGGGTAGGTAGGTATACATGGGTAGGTAGGTAGGTAGGTAGGTAGGTATATGGGTAGGTAGGTAGGTATATGGGTAGGTACAGTACAGTAGGTATATGGGTAGGTAGACAGAGAAGCATCACGGTACAGTAATTGAAAGCAATTAAAGTTCTTGTGGTTTTGTAACTTAGGATTACATGTAAGCCTGGAAGTACCCACTGTACTGTAACACAACAGCTGTCTGAATCTTCTGTCATGCTTGGCGAATTGCATAAAACGAAGAAGGCTTACAAAGGTGTTATATTTGTGGGAAAATATGGATTAAAAGAAAGAAACTGGGCTTTAGGCTGAGCAGGGCATTTCCACATCTCAAAAATAGTTCATGTACAAGAATGACAGTAAAGTGTTAATGATTATTTCACTTTAAAACTCTTCTGGGGTCATTGTAACTACTAGGAATACTCAGGCGTAAGATGGACATATGAGACTGTCTGTCTGTCTGTTGGTCTGTCTGTCTGTCTGTCTGTCTGTCTGACAGACAGACAGACAGACAGACAGACAGACAGACAGACAGACAGACAGGCAGGTAGGTAGGTAGGTAGGTAGGTAGGTATATGGGTAGGTAGGTATATGGGTAGGTAGGTAGGTACTGTATATGGGTAGGTAGGTATATGGGTAGGTAGGTAGGTAGGTATATGGGTAGGTAGGTAGGTATATGGGTAGGTACAGTACAGTAGGTATATGGGTAGGTAGACAGAGAAGCATCACGGTACAGTAATTGAAAGCAATTAAAGTTCTTGTGGTTTTGTGATTTAGGATTACATGTAAGCCTGGAAGTAACCACTGTACTGTAACACAACAGCTGTCTGAATCTTATAATGAAGGCTTACAAAGGTGTTATATTTGTGGGAAAATATGGATTAAAAGAAAGAAACCAGTGATCAGGGTTATTTCATGCCAGCTTTGTTTGGTACGGTATTATTTACGGTCTTTTCATAACAGCCACAGTTGTTTATGAAATCAAATACTAAACTGTGGCTCTGATATATCTGACATGAACCTGAACGACAGGACTGGCAGTCACGAGGACCAATGAAATTGAATGCTGCCCTCAGAACGCATTCCAAAGCTTATAAGTCACATCTGCGTTCCATTCAATGTGTCTGTAATGTAATTCCTTGACTCTGCACTTAGCTGGCCACTGGGAAATTCGGGAAAATTCCAGAACGGCCGCGGCATTTACGGGCCGCCAGACGGCCGGTGGGCCACCCAAGACAACTGCAGCATGTTTTGTTTTTTTTGGAAAATCCCAGAGCTGAATTTTGGTCCCAGCACGCCCTGCAGGAGAGTGAGAGAGAGGTGAGTGGGAGCAAGGAAGGAGAAGGAAGGAAGGAAGGAAGGAAGGAAGGAAGGAAGGAAGGAAGGAAGAACGAAAGATTCAAACATTCATACATATTTTGATTATTCATCAAAAAATACACTCATACATCTCATTATTATGTGTTTTACTTTGTATACATACAGTCTTGGAAATGGCCAGCAAGTTGTGCAGACATGCTAAATCAAAGTAAAGCCAACAACAAATCACAGCCAAAGTAGGCCTGAAGATAATGCTAGCTCAGGTCACCCCAGGCTATATGAACAAACAAAACATTGAGGAGTTGTAAACAATCTGGCTTCACTTGCTTCTACATAACCAGGAAATTAGGTCTAGATGTGTGGATAAGCAGGTAAATAGGTCAGGACATACAGTAAGGCCATGTTCACGCAAACAGTTGGTCCATGCACATTGCAACAGAGAGCAGGGACATCATTTGAGGACTCAGCCACCCCCTAGCATTCACATTCAACCTCAAATTCAGATTTTATTTATGCATATCTTCTCCATTTGAAGGTTTCTTTTTGTTTTTGGCAGATTCATCTCATTTTAGGGAAGCTGAGTGGATCTCAATGCGAGCCCGTCCATTTACATGTGACACATACTGTACAGTATGTTATTGGGGTCACTTTTGGTCACCCTCCAGTTTTTAGCAGCTGCAAAGCAGGCTGGGTACTAGTCCGACACCTGAGTGACCCTAAGTGTCATTGGCTGTCCTGGCTGTCCTTCACTCCTTTAAGCCAATGGCGACACGAATGGGGAGACGGCCCGCCCCCCGCAGTAACCGTGCTCCGCTGCGCTCCCCTCATTCACAGACAGTGCAAGTTTTACTGCAGCCTCAGGCAGGAGGGTTAGCCTAAATGCTAGCGTGCTTCATTAGACCTAGTTTGCCTATTAAGTTATTATTTGGCCATGTTCAATACAGAATGCAGCTGCTAATAATATGACTGTCAAGTCATATTTATTTCTTGTTTTTTTACTGAAATGATGCCTCTGACACAGAGCTCAGCTGATTTTAACTGCGATCCTGCAACTTTAACATTAACCACTAGCATACACTGAATGTTGCATGCATGTTGTTCATATGTGCTGCTATTCTGTGTTGTAGCAGCTGCAGTGGATTATGCAACCAGCATTGGCAGGTCCATTTAACGTCTGCAGATCGGAAAAGCTTTATGAAGATTTCTTGGAGCATATAATATATTATTTACACTTTTTATGTACAATTGCTTTTAGAAACAGTAAAGAAGAGGGGAGTGCTTCTGGCAGTGGTCAATGCCCATTATACTATAATTGTCTCTGTGCCCATCTCTGGTGATTTTTTGGGGGAAATTGCTCCACCCCCTGAGCTGCATTTTCTTTGTTATGATGGTCAGATGACAAATAATAATAATAATAATAATAAATAATAATAATAATAATAATAATAATAATAATAATAATAATAATAATAATAATAATAATAATAATAATAATAATAATCTATTAATGTCACATGACACATTTTAAACTTTTGAAAGTGCTCCATTCCTCCAAAAAAGCAGTGCAGCACTATAAAAGAGCATCCTGAGCTTGGGGCTGTATCCCGTAGCAGGTTTAAACAAAAAGTTGTGGCAGTTGGGGGAAAATAATGCCATGTGTGAACATGCTGTAAAAGTGATTTTCCCAGACCAGCTCACTGTTTCAGGTCATATAGTGGCTCTTGAACTCTTTTCTGCTTTCAGAACATAAATTTATGAGCCATCAAATCAAGCTTTTTGTTGAGACTAACGTCTCTCCAGAAATGTCCCAGCATGTCTTATTGGAAACCCTGAAAGCATTTGTGCATGTCCATATTATCAGCTATGGAGCAGACTGTAATAAAGAGAGTACTGATAAACTTTGGGAGCTTTTTAACATTATAGCAGACAGACAGTATGCTGCAGTACATATCCCCAACCCCCAAGTTCTATTAAAAAACAATCAGTCTTCAAACTGAATTTGACTTGGCCTCTACAGCTAAAGTGGAACAACTAATCCTGAAGGCTTGCCATGCCATCTGATATTTGAACAGGGGGATAAATCAGGCAAACTACTTGCTCATCAAGCACACCAGTCCTTTGTCTCAAGGCAAATAATGCAAACCAAGACCACTTCTGGTTCCATAGGCTCTGTCCAGATTAATGTTGCTTTCTCTGACACAAAAAAAACGGTATACCTCAGAATGTGAAAATGACATGCTCATTTTACAAAACGTGTGATTATTAAGAGAGCCAGCATGTCACAGGAGTATGTTCTCCCCGTTTCTTTTCAATCTGGCAATTAATTTATTGCCTTTTCACTACGACTGTGCCATACATTTGAAGGGATAGCTTGAGGTAATCCACTTAAACACTATATACATAGTTTAATTTTCCTAAGGGCTCTATACTAGGCCTGCTCCTGTTTTCACTCTACATTACTTTCTTTGCCAAAAACATGTGATCTACAAGCTCACAACGCGCCGCATTGCAAAGCGTTGTGAGCTTGTAGATCCACTATTTTTGCCAAATGTTCACCCCCCCAGAATAGGGATGATGAATATAGATTTTGCTAGATTGGGATGCATGAGACTTGCAAGCTTCCTATTCACTCTTTAGTCTCCTTATAAGTCTCTGCAGGCAGCATCCTCTGTTTTCTCAAACACTTACATTCTGATTGTAATTCAGGAAGAGTTTTGGTTGGCAAAGCCCTTCCATTATGGCACCAATTATGGCTAATCATCTCTTTATACACCAGTTATGATAGACATGGCATTTTGTGCCTGGCAAGGGAACAGAATACAGTTTATTAAGAATATTTATATGGATGGAATATTTGCATCCTTCGAACAGATATAGCAACAAAATATAATCTACCACATGCCCACTTCATTGAATATTTACTATCAAGGAATGTTTTTAAGAAACAACTTAATTAAGCCTCTAACTACCCCAGGTGATGCTTTGCAGATAAAAAGGGCATAATCTTGCACACGTAGAGAACTATTGGTAAGATGAACCCTCAGTTGTATACAATAAGAACACAAGGAGATCAGGACTTAGGCCCTCTGCTTCTAAATGAATATGAATAAATACATACCTCATCTTGCAGCAATCATACAATTTAAGATTTGCATCATACATCCACTTTATGTAGCCAAATCTGGACCTCACCCGTAATAAATGGTCATGCTATTGTCTGCATGCATTTTGGGGTTACATTTTTTAATCTCTTAGCGCATGGGGTTTCAACTGGTGGTCTGTGGACCACTGGTGGTCCTCGAAGGTATTGCATGTGGTCCCTGACCATGCATTTAGTTACGTAGGAGAGTGAAGATTTGTATTTTATGTTATTTTATCGGCCACATTATGGTGGCAGCATATGGTAGAATGCATTTTTCCCCAAGTTTGAGCCAAATCTTGGGGGGACGAGCTCAGTTGATCTCTTTCCAGTGTTATGCCCGTGGGCATATGGACAGGTATCTGGGCACTGATCCTCTGAGTAGACCAGACCCATTGAGAGATGTATTACCTTGAGCCAACCCAGAGAGAGTAACAAAGTGATCTGGGAGAAGGCGAGTCCTGGGGGTGAGGCCTAGTAGTAGTTTGCATTCCAGAGGGCTAAAGGATGTTTAATTTAAAACTTGAAAATGTTAAATTTACCCCAAGGGGAAAAGTCTAATATTTTTCTGTATTCATCAATATTTTCTAGTATTATTAATACTAGAAGATAATTTGTGGTCCAGCCTGCTGGGTGGGTCGTGGGGTTGAGAGAATGGGTAGTAGAGACCAGAGGGTTGGGAAAGAGGTCTGTTTATATTTTGTAAACACAAAAATCCCTGAGGGCAATTGTTTCCATTGTGGTCCTGTGTATTCAATTCATTCAGAATATTTTGAAAATGAAACAGATGTTTGAAAGAACAAAGAAAGAAAGAAAGAAAGCAACAGAAAGAGAAAGATCGAGAGAGAACAGCTGGGGCAGAGAAAACACACAGCCAGCTTCATGACAACCGGTTTTAAATGCCATCCCCCCCCTTTTTGCATACAGGGCCGACTTGTGCTGCTTGTGCGCTGGGTCAACCTTCAATAAGACATGGTAAACTGAGCCTGGTGGAGGGATCAGGTATACCTGCTGAGCCCAGCCCTCTCTGTCAACAAGTGAAGTGCTACAAGGCATTCTCTCACACAGTACTACAACCTTTACATTCATAACATACACATACGTTCCACAAAAAACATAGACCTACTGTACGACCCTTCTCTACATTGCAATTACTCATCACGCGGTAAGGTGCAACACGTTTACAGTGTGTGAAACACACACAATACACATGAACAAACACGTCTCTGTATAGGCTGTTGAATAGGACACGCAGTTGCCCTGGAGGCGTTGTGGGCTGTCCTCACAGTGCACTGTTTGTGCTGACGGTCTCAGGTGCTTGTTCAGCAGGTGAGCGCTCACAGAGAGGATATCAAGATCACCATGAGGAATCTTTCTCTGCTGTTGCTGACGGTAGGCATTACTTTTTCTATTCTATTGTATGGATGTATTGAAGTTATGAGCCACCGGCTGGAGTTGATAATACACGCATCGATCTGTGCTGTTTCATTCATCTACAGATGGGCCATACTGTGTTGGAGCAAACAGTTCCAATTTCAAGTGGGTCTACTCTGTTGTTAATAAGGAGAGCAAGTTGCCCATTGCTTTTCAGCTGGTAAACAGCAGAACAAAATGTCTGCCTAGTTATGGCACTCACCATGTGTATACAGATCATGGTGTTTTATTCTGTTGCTGATTAAATATTTAATTTTATGTAAAACATTATGTTTTGAAATATTATTCATGAAGTTTATTATTATTATTATTATCATCATTATTATTAGTAGTAGTAGTGGTAGTAGTAATAATAATAATAGTAACCTGGAATTTATATAGCGCTTTTCTAAGCACTTTACATGTGTGTGTGGGGGAGAGGGCGAAAAAAACAACAACTGTATTAGGAAAAAGAACTAAGAGCAGTACTACTACTACTACTACTACTACTACTACTACTACTACTACTACTATTATAAAAAGCATTGCACCAATGCAAAATGCAAATCCAGTTTGTACAGCCGAGCAGTGATAAAGAAACGGCTGTGTTCAAGATTCCACGCATTTGTGAAAAAGAATGCAAAAACGTTCCTATCCTGTACAAATAACTGTCTCAGGACCACCCCTTCCTATAGACAGAATAGGCACCACTCTCGGCTCGGGGCCCTCACCTCTCTTTTTTTTGGATTTATCTTTATTGATAGGACAATAGGCTGACAGGAAATAGTGAGAGAGAGATGGGGAGTGACATGCAGCAAAGGCCGTTGGGATCTGGACTCGAACCCGTGACACTCTGCCAGGCTACACTGAGCCTATAGGTGCCTGGACCGCTACGCCAGCGGCCCAGGCCGGCCCCTACCTCTCTGTCTTGGCTGCCCAGTAATTTACTGATGGTGAGGAGAAGAGAGACCCCTAGACCACCTACAGAACTACAAATCACAGCAGTGGCAGAAGTTCATATCTCGTTAGTGTTGTGATTTCGGTTGACCACATAATGGTCCCTATGAGTCTCCATCTATAAGGATGGTGGTGAGTGAAGGTTTCCGTTGAGACGCACGCACGGAGAACCAGTTGACACCAGGCAGTATCACATGACAAGCTCTTGTCATCGCATCACAGATAACAATATGCTTACGTAGATGCACGTGCGTGCTGAGTCAAGCAGATGAAAGTCATAAATCATGACAGTTAGCAGATTTTATAACCTTGAGAGCTGGAGCATCACATTGCTGCCAACCGAAAGAGAAAGAGAAGCAATTATAGTAAAAAATCCCGGGGCATCTGGGTGGTGTCTGGGTGGTGCCTGGGTGGTACAGAGGTGTGGCACTCACACACCATCGCAGAGACTCGTGTTTAATTCTTCACAGCGGTGCCTCCGGCTTGGCCGGGTGCTGTGACAACACGCTTGACAGTGTGGTGAGGGATCGGTGTCCTTGTCACTGCACTATAGAGAGGCCTGTTAAGAGTGCCTGTTCCTGGGGAGGGGGAGATAGTGTGAACCATTGTGTGCGTTAACGCACATTCCCCTGGTTAAACTCCTTGCTGAAAAGAAGCAGCAGGTAACTCCATGTGCATGTGAGGAGTTACATGCTAGTCTACACCCTGTCCAGGCCAGTTGTAGGGGTTGGCAGTGGCACGGGCCACAGCACATTTGGAAATTGTCAACAACTAAACTGGAGAGAAAACTGGGGAAAACATCATCACATTACTAAAATGCAAGATTGATTGATTGAGTGATTGATTGATAGATAGATAGATTGATTGATTGATTGATTGGTTTACCAGGGATAATGCACAAATATGTCAGTTTCCACATAAAAACTGTTGTGTAAAAGCAGTGAGGGTATGTAAGAGCAGTGTCAGAATTGAAGTGGTGTAATAATAATTACCTATGATTGCAAGTTTGGTTTGCTTTAAGCCATCTTCAAGTTTGAATGTAAAAGTTATGTAATTGGTGCTCTCTTAATTCAGTAGGAAGACTGGGAGGCTCTAACAGAGAAGACAGTTTGCCCAAACATGCGTCTGTGTTGTACAACAGTCCCCTCTGCCGCTATATCCTGCCACTACTGTCCTTCCTTCCTATAAAATGACTCGGTAGAGGAGGTGCAAGTCCATTTAAAACCTTCAAAATGAGACGAGCATCTGCAAAATGTTTAAAACTATCAAAATATGAGTCACGTGCAGAATAACAGGAGCGTGCTTCATGCGTAAATGTAATTATTTACCTCTAAGCTGCCATTCACTTCAGATAAATTTGTGTTGACGTTAACATTTTCTTTGCGTTCCCTTCAGTGTACAGTACACAGTTTGACAGCGGTATCTTTATTTGAAGGGTGGATGTTGTTGAAATAATAAAGGATATGTGTGTTGAGGGTCCCTGTTAATAAATTGCACTTAGGGCCCCAATAAGGGCACGGCAGCCCTTGTTGCTCTTTGCTTGGGTGTAGAGATCAAGCAACACTAGAACAGAACAAGAAAATAACAGAGTTAGTAAAGCATTTTGAATGCCTAGCCATGCACTGTTAAGTGTTAATGTAACACTGAAAGTGTTAAAGTAAACAAGCCATTTATCACTTGCTATCCTGAGAACATACTGTAGCTGGGAAATGAAAAGTGAGGAAATGAGAATTCATTTTCCATGCTTTTTTGCATGTGATAATATCACCTGCTTTGAATATTGCATGTTAATTTAGTTTCATGTTTAGTTTGCATGTTAATGCTTTACCTGTGCACAGTGGGTGAATATACATAACAGATAGTGCACACACAATAACATAGTCAACTGACATGCAGAGGTCAAATTACTGCTGTAACTGGGTCACACGAACCCACCATGTAATTTGCCAAAATGATCCATTTTAAAGCAACGGCTCAATATGTGAGAGTGATATAGGCGCTCTTTTTCAGCTTGTTTAAAAATTGCATGGGGTCTTAGTTTACAGTTAATGCCAACATCTGATTATAGATTGCTTGTATTCCAAGCGTCACCGTTTGCAAGGTCTGCCGCCAGCCAGCCAAACAAAAGTAACACATATCTTTATTTATACTCAGTCTTGCATGTTGCATCGTTCAATGATCTGTGAAATATGTTCTAGATGAGATGAATTGCTACGGCATGTGGTTTCACATATTGGTTTTATTATACCGTTATTTTTTGGTATTTTTTGTTGTTGTTGTTAAAAAGGTTAAAGTACTATATTCTGATAGTAATCATCGCTACAGAGCGTTTGTTCGGTCACAGGGGTCTCTCCAGCTCTTTAGTAAACAGAATATAGTACATTTTAAGCCAATCAGGTGAGAGCACTGAAAAAGCATTTTCTATGAAGAGCTGGAGAGACATGGGAGACTAATTTTACTGAACAAACACTCTAGCAATGAGTGCTATCAGAATATAGAGCTATTTAACACTTATTTTAACCAAAGTAAATCACTTACCCTACCTTTAAAACATAGAAATAGCCTTTACTAAAACGGGTGACATGTCTTTGTTTTAGATTAGAAGAATGCATGTGAAATGTATACCATGGAAAGATGGATGAATGATGAGTGGAAGCAGACTGACAGATATAATTTCAGGTTTGCTTTTTTTAATCAACCTACAAATTGGTGGACAAAAGAATAGATAAAAACAAAAATGTATGGCTTGCTTTCTACACAGCTGTTGCTCAATATTCCCATTGTATCTGTTGAGTTTACTTCAACTGTCATTATAGGCTGCCCTGCAGGGCATGGCGCTGAGTGCATGACACCTGTTTTTTTTACAAATGGAGCCCTGGTTTTATGAGCTTGGTGTAATTGTCAATTAATATGAACGCCATGTTCCCATGCTATCATTAGGTTGCCTTGGCGATGGTCCTGGCACAAAACCACACAATGAAGAGGCGGCCAAAGAGGGTGTGTTAAGTCTTTGATCATTCAAAACCATTCCATACAGATTGTATTGTACTGCATTATGAAATAAATCCCAGGCTTAATTCATACATAGTAGTGTAAGTATTTTTTAACATAAAAAGCGCGTGGACTTTAAATACGGACCATCATTTGCTGTCTCTGCCGCCCTCTCTGTCCAACAGGAACTATTGAGACGTTCCAAACGACGGTGGGTTCTGTCCACCATTGAAATAGTAGAAGAAGATCCAGGACCGTACCCCAAAGAGGCCGCTCAGGTACAGTAGATACAACCCACATTTCACATGGTAAAAACATACTGTATAATGATATACCGGCCTTCATTAGATGGTGGCCAGGAACAGCACAATCAACAAATTAAAGCACATGGTGTGTGTGTGTGTGTGTGTGTGTGTGTGTGTGTGTGTGTGTGTGTGTGTGTGTGTGTGTGTGTGTGTGTGTGTGTGTGTGTGTGTGTGTGTGTGTGTGTGTGTGTGTGTGTGTGTGTGTGCGCGCGCATGCGTGTGCACGTGTAGATGTGTCTGTGTGGGATTTTTATTCATTGCATTCAAATATAGTTTCATTATGCTGTGTCTTAATATCTCAATGCTAAATGTTTTGTGTAACTCACTTTTGAAATATGCCGTGCAATTAAACTTGCCGTTCCTTCTCACCAGATGTTTAACGACAAAATAGGTGATCACAGCAGTAAACACAAGTTCCGCATCTCGGGGATGGGTGTGGATACGGAACCACGAGGAGTGTTCTCCATAGAGGAAACCACTGGCATGGTCTTCG
Organism: Gymnoscopelus microlampas; assembly: GCF_963454915.1. Lineage (NCBI taxonomy): Eukaryota > Metazoa > Chordata > Actinopteri > Myctophiformes > Myctophidae > Gymnoscopelus > Gymnoscopelus microlampas. The sequence goes on along the minus strand of NC_139947.1, from coordinate 13,469,621 downwards.
TCCACGAGCCAATCAACAGGGAGGAACATGAGATGTTCCATGTAAGACAACAATGTCACGCAACGAACTAAAGTATTTTAGAACTGTTTTGAAGGTTTATTGTATGGCATTAGAGCTCGCAATATATCGTTCACCACTTAATCTTCCATTTCAAAATGGTTTTATTGTAGTCTGTGTGATGGCTGACTCACACCTGACCACACCTTTGGGAGTCAAACTTCTGTAATTGGACTCAGAGATAGGTGTGACTACGCACCTGTTGTACATCGGGATAATCAATGCACACAGAATAAATCAGTTATTCCCACACTCAGGGAGAACCACTGTGTGGACCAGTGGTGGAGATTAACTAACTATATTTACTCAAGTACTGTACTTAAGTACAATTTTGAGGTATTTTTTACTTTACTAGAGTATTCCCAAAATGCAATACCTTTACTTCTACTCCAATACATCTCATACTTTGTAGATTTTGATTATTATTACAAAACATGCATTAACCACTTCATGCCCTATATATTTCGGCTATTTGAAAATAGCCGATCTACAAGCTCACAACGCGCCGCAAAGTTGTGACGTGTTGTGAGTTTGTAGATCTGCTATTTTCAAAAGATTTTCACTTATTTTGAGAACTTGAAATGGAACATTTTGAATAATGAGTACTTTTACTATTGATTCTTTGGTACTAAGTATATTTTGATGCCAATACTTTTGTACATTTACTCAAGTAAATTTTTAATTCCAAACTTCTGCTATATTCTACGTGATAGAGTATGTAGAGTATTATATTGTAGTAGGCTATTGCTACTTGTCCACCACTGGTCTGGACAAAACATTATATCTGCTCTCCCCTGTAGCTATACAATTTATTTTCCATGTATTACCACAGCATGGTAAGCTAATTCTGCTACTTCTGCATAGTTTCCAGGAAATAAAGAACTTTGGAGGACCCAAAACCTTGGCTGTGCGTACAATTGAGCCTGCTACATTGATAAAATATTTTTCTTTTCCCACAGATCTCATTTGATATCTTGGACTTTTATACAGACGAGCTACTGGACAGGACATTGTCATTTGATGTGGAGGTGCATGACATCAATGACAACGCACCTTACTTTCAATACCCTGTCATGAAAGCCACCGTCAAGGAGAACGTGGCTGCAGGTGATTACATGAAAACATCAACAGCTGACATCCGGTTTTCCACGTCACGTAAAATTCGTATTTGTCCTCATACAGTTATACCACTGCAATCGTACAGTTTCACTTGCAGTAAATTGCTTGGCAGCCTACTCAAGTTTCTTTGCAATAGATAACCAATCAAGAGATAATTCAAGCCATACAATTTACAAGTTATATTCAGATTCTACAGCCATAGTTGTGCAGTTTTCTTGAAACACTGATTTGATCTTATTATCAGAATAAAGTGAAAATGCTGTACAACACATGGCCTTCCAAGGCAAGTAATACAAATGAACTCCAAGGAATTATAATAATCGATCACACCAACCAAACGGCCATAGGGGTAGCCATAACTGAATGGGTAGAGAGGCCGCCTGGGAACCAGAAGGTCCCCTGCCCACCCCACGGACCCCGGTCTACAGTATGTGTCCCTGAGCAAAACGCACCCCTAGGCTAACTGCTCCCTAGTGGTGGAAAAAGTACTCACACTCTTTACTTAAGTAAAGTATATAGAAATATATAGAAATACTTTGTTACAGGGAAAGGTCCGGAATTCAACATTTACTTGAGTAAAAGTACAAAAGTATTGGTATCAAAATGTAGCAAAAGTAGAAAGTACTCATGTCCTATTTCAAGTTTTCATATGTATGAAAGATCTTGTGAGCTTGTAGATCGGCTATTTTCAAATGGCCGAAATGTATATAGGGCTGAAGTGGTTGATGAATGTTTTCTAATAATAATAAAAATCTACAAAGTAACTAGGAACTAAAGTTTTCAAATAATTGTAGTGTAAAAAGAGTAGTGGGGTAGAAGTAAAAGTATAAAAAACTGTAAATACTGAAGAAAGTAAAAAATACCTCAAAATTGTACTTAAGTACAGTACTTGAGTATATGTACTTAGTTACTTTACACCACTGTAACTCTCTGAAAGCTGTATTTATAGCACCCACTGCTCCTAATAGTTAGGATGGGTTAAATGCAGAGGACAAATTTTTATGTGCAAATGTACTGTGAGAAAAAGAAAACACCCCAAAGGAATTGGTACCATATTATTATTAAACCTTTTCTTATTTTTCTCCCCTGTTTTTTGTTTTTGCTTCCTATGCTATGTGGTCACTCAGGGCTCTTGCCTGTGCAGCTACAAGTATACGACTTGGACCAGGAGAAGACAGAGAATTCCACCGTCACCATTAGTGTTCTTTCCCAGGAACCCAAAACACCTAAACTGGACGTGTTTCAGCATAATGGCAGCAGAACGGCACAACTCCGCTTTGCCGGCTGTTTTGACTATGATGTGAGGCTCTATTGAATATACTCATGTAAACACATACATACATACATACATACATACATACATACATACATACTGTGGCAACCCAGGGGACGTGAGCATGATTCCTACGGAGACAAATGACACGAAACATAAAATGTCTTTAATAAAGGGTTCATGGGAAGGGTAGAGTGTTAAAGGGATAGATCACCCCCAAAATGATTTTTTCCTGTCGATTAGTCACCCCATGGAGACTTGAATTCATGGATTTTTTGTTTTTGTTGCATTCCTAAGCCAATAATTTGATGACCATTTGATAATTATTGGCTTAGGAATGTGACAAAAACAATACTTATACTCAGTAAAATATCCATAAATTCAAGTCTCAATGGGGTGACTAATCAATAGAAACTAAATATTTTTTGGGGTGAACTATCCCTTTAAGCTTCCTCTAATCTGTGTTCTATGGACTTATCTAAAAGGACTGTTCCACTGTCCTGTGGAACAGAGCAGACAGAACTGTCTGTTTGCCATTGTAAATCCAGTTTCCCAAACAGTGCTGTTTGGGAAACATACAAACATGTTTTGTGGGTTGCAGGTAGGCTAAATATCCCATTGTTTTGGTTCCTACATTTAATTATTTTCCATTATTATTTCAAAACATTAAAAAGTTTAAACAAATAAAGTCAACTTTTTCATCAATTAAAAACAATTCGAACATTTCTTAAAAGTATTTTCTTTTAAAAAGTAAAAAGTCTGGCTCGAGAAACTACTCACCTTCCACATGAACCCCAGTTTGACTCTGGTCAAATAAGTATATCGTTAACCTGTGCTCCATGGTTTGACTCCCCCTGGTTTGCCAAAACAATCACATAAAGGTTGTTTTCATGGATGCTAATTACGTGGCTATGTTTGCTAGTAAATGTTTATTTTTTGGGGGTATTTCAGAAACACAGCCAGTACAAAATCATCATTGAAGCAAAAGATCATGGAAAACCAGCTCTGTCCTCCACTTCTGTCGTCAATTTGTTCATCACCGACACCAACACTCATGCACCCACCTTCAAGATGAAGGAGGTAAGGTTTATATTACATGCATAACTGATTCTTTTTTCATTTTTTTTCATCACAGCTTGAGAACAAAGCCTTGACCAGCAACATTATTATAATTATAATTTTAATTATAATTTTAATTATTGTTTTAATAATAATGATAATAATAATAATGATATTTATAATATTATTATGATATATTATCATCATGTCCATTATGATAAAGGAAACCAGAAATCAATTTCTGTTCATTTTAGTACCAAGGTCAGGTGATGGAGATGGAGGTCAATAAAGAGGTATTGAGGATCCAGGTGGAGGACAAAGACAAACCCAACACGCCTGGCTGGAATGCAGAGTATTATTTCATAAAGGGAAATGAGGATAACAACTATAAGATAGAGACTGACCCCAAAACCAACGAGGGAATCCTGACTGTCATCAAGGTAAATGCATTTCTCTTGATTCCCGCAGACTGCATGAGATAAGATAAGATAAGATAAGAGAAGATAAGATTAGATAAGATAAGGTGTTATAGAAACAATAGCAACAAGGTTGAAATACAGGAGAGGCAAGAAAGTCAAGAACAGTTAAAGGACCACTTCATTTTATTTTGTATCAATGTGAGAACTTAACTGTTGCTTGTCAGTCACATTTCCAGTGACCAGTAGCTATGTGGCTGTAAACCTCATGTTGTCACTGCTTTCCAGGGGAAGGATTTTGAGAGGACCACCTTCACCAAGTTGCAGATTGGAGTGAAGAATCCGGAGAAAATGTTTGTGTGCGATGCTGATAAGAAACCAGCTGGAACAGCTAAAGAACCACCTCCCAGTACAGTGGACATCACAATAAAAGTCATCGATGTCAACGATCCGCCGGTGTTTGTGAACAACCAAGCGAACATTTACCTGAAGGAGGAGGAGGAACCAGGGAAAGTGCTGTTCAAACCCCAGGTCACCGATGAGGACTCTGACGTCGACGAAATCAGGTTGGAGACTAAATGTGTGTCTGTTTCCTGCAACATGTACAGTTAAAAAAAAGTGTGGCAGTAGAAAACAGTGGTGGAAAGCAACTACAGTATGTACATTTACTTAAGTCCAATTTGAGGTATTCTTACTTTACTGGAGTATTTCTAATTACTAATACTTTTGCTTCTACTACGTTATATCTCAGAGGCAAATATTGTACTTTTGCTCCACTACAAATATTGGAGAACTTAAGTTACTTGTTACTTTGTAGATTTTGATTATCATTACAAAACCACTTATATATACTTTGGCAATTTGAAAATCTACAAGCTCACAACGCATCGCTTTGCGACGCGTTGTGAACTTGTAGATCTGCTATTTTCAATGGATTTTTATACATTTTACACATGAAATTAAACTTGTGAAATGGGACATTCTGCATAATGAGTACTTTTACTTTTGGTACTTTAAGTACATTTAATACTTTTGAACTTTTACTAAGTACATTTTGAATACCTTATTTTAATTGTAACAGAGTATTTTTACATTGCGGTATTGATACTTTTACTGAAGTAAAAAATGTGAGTAGTTTTTCCATCACTAGTAGATAAATACATAAAAAAAACAAAAGATAACACTCCTTTCTCTGATTGTCCCTGTTCAGGTTTAAGCTGCTATCCGACCCAGCAGGGTGGGTCACTATTGATGAGAAGACAGGGGAGATCAAAGCATCTAAGAAGATGGATCGGGAATCACCCCTTCTTGGTGGCAAGAATTCTTACAAAGTCCTAGTCACTGCCATAGACAATGGTATGAAATATGATATTACCTCAAATGTACTCCAGTTTTTCAACCTAATCTCCATGTCTTTATGCAATGATGATTACTAGTGCTATAAGTCCGTCAACGCTCTGTATCACCGAAGCAACCAATCCATAGCACCACAGATTGGGAATGTAGTAGTACATCAAAAGATACAGATATGTCCCAGTTCATTCTTGGTACTGCAGCTGAGCTAAGACAGCAAAGCACCATATGGTCAGAGCATGACAGAATGCTGGCATTACATGTAATCAACTGGGTCAAAAATATATATATATTTCTGGACCACAATTGAAATATAAAAGTGATCATTTCCAGACAAGACACCATTGTTCGTTCAGCACTAAATTTTTCTTTCTATCCCATGAAAAAAAAGAGACGATTGATCTACAATCTGGTGTGTGTTGCCACATCTAGTTCATTGTCAGTCCAACTGGCTGACCAATGCTATAACTTCATCACTCAGTGACTGACTAGCCTCGGAATCCCAGCCTTTTTTTTTGTTTCAAAAGTGACTGACTGAATGAGATGGCAGTCAGACAGCGACATTCGTGTGAATTGCACACAAATAAAGCTAAATCAGTCAATGAAAAGAGTGAAGAGTGAGCATAATGCTGCAACTAATCCAGTGGTGGAAAGTACATTTACTCAAGTACTGTACTTTTTTGAGGTACAATTTTGAGGTATTTTTTACTTATGGAGTGTTTCCAATTTTCAATAATTGTATTCTACCCCACTACTGTACATCTCAAAGGCAAATATTGTACAATTATCTGAAAACTTTAGTTACTAGTTACTTTGTAGATTTTGATTATTATTACAAAACAACTTCAGACTTTGGCAATTTGCCGATCTACAAGCTCACAACGCGTTGCAAAGCGGCACGTTGTGAGCTTGTAGATCTGCTATTTTCAAAGCATTTTTATACATTTGGAAACTTGTGAAATGGGACATTCTGCTATATGAGTACCTTCACTTTCAGTACTTATATTTTAATGCCAAAACTTTTGTACTTTTACTCAAGCAAATTTTGAATCCTGGACTTTTACTTGTAACTCTACTTGTATTTCTACATCTTTTACTTAAGTACAAAATAGAGTGGAGAGTGAGCGTAATGCTGAAAATTGTCCCCTGTGTTTCCCAGGAGAGCCTCCAGCCACAGCCACAGGCACCGTCCTCATCCACCTGGGGGACATCAATGACAACTTCCCCATTCTGGAGGAAAACAGAAAGATCATGTGTGTTAACAAGGAGAGCAAGATCATGGTGCCAGCCAAGGACTTAGATATGGAACCCTACGCTGGGCCATTCACCTTTACCCTGGGGGGTGACGACGAAACACTCAGCAAGACTTGGAAACTAGACCCTTCCACTGGTAAGCAGAGCTTCAGTCTTGTTCTTCACCCATAACTTTTTGTCCTTATCGTCCTATGGCAGCGATATTTTAAAGTCAGACTCTCTGGAAGCCAGTGCAGATATCTGAGAATTGAAGTAAATTCTACGCTCTTAGTTCTAGTTAGAACTCTAGCAGCTGCATACTGAATTGCCATTACAATAGTCCAATCTGTTGGAGATAAATGCATGGATGTGTCTTCTTTGGACATAAATTCTCCTATTCTTGCTAATTTGATATTTGACATTGTTAACAATTTAATGCAACATTTAGATGTTAGATTTGGTTTCTATCCTTCAAAGACAGGGAGCCAAGTTAAGTCTTTCTCCCTTGGCTCCTATATGTTTATAGGTCATACTACTGGGGCTTCTAGACTCAAGATTCAGATTCAATCCATTATTGCTATTTCAATTACACTTATTTTGGCGTGTGCTTGGTGTATAAACAGTACAATACACATGAGCAAAACACAGAGGGACAAGACAAACACGAGCACACTGCAAAGAGCAACATGATGGCACCATACAATACCACTGCAGTGCATTCTGGTAGACTCTTGTTGAATCAGAGGTTACATTAGCCCTATTTTATACTTTCAAAAATGTTAAATGTAATGTAAATAAAATAAATATATAAAAAAGTTAATCGACAAACTCATGAGTCACATCGTCGATGCATTCTGAGCTTGTAGATCTGGTATAAAAGGAAATTGAGGGTGAACAAATCAAACCATTTTTCATTTCACCTATGACATGCCCAAAATAGGGACGCCGGGTTGAAAGTGATAAATGAGTCCACCACATATCTCTCATCCTATAGGTGACGCAGCTGGCCTCATCCTCCTGAGGAGCCTCCTCTATGGGAACTACTCTGTGCCCCTGATCATGCAGGAGCAGCAGGGCATGCTGACAGCAGAGACTCTAGAGGTGGTCATATGTGACTGTGGAGAAGGTACTGAGTGCCGCGACGACCTGCCTCTAACAACCCAATTTGGACCAGCTGGGATAGGACTGCTGTTCACAGGACTTCTCCTCTTTCTGAGTGAGTCAACCGATGACCATTTTACATGCTTTGTTCAGTGAATAAAACATTATCATAACCATGGTAGAGTATGTTAATAATACTAAAATGTACTTTATTAAGTTTTTGGTCATGGTCTCCCTGATCTTCCATTTCTTCTACCTTCAAGCCATACATACTCAAATATCCAGTGTTAATTTATCCATTCGTAAGAGTTATTATTTCAGGCTTTTCTTGCCTTTATTAGTCCACACACAGTGTATAGAGACAGGACACAGGGAGAGAGAGTCGGGGAGTGACATGCAGCAATGGTTCGGAATCGGGAATTGAACATGGGACTCGCTGTCAGGCATCAGAACCTATGTACACGCCTTCACTACTTGCCTATATACACTGTACGTACACAGCCACACTGCGTAAGATGGTGGGAGAAACCAAGACTAAAATGTTTGGGTTCTGGCTTGGATCAATGGAACTACTAACATAGTATACTTCTAAGTTGCCATTTATTTGGGGGCCCGCATGCAGTATCTGCAAAGGCCACCAGCCCACTGGTTGTAAAGCGCTGATCTACAGTACAGTGTTGCTGTTGGTCTTCATGTGTTTGTTTCATCTCATTTTCAGTATTGCTGCTGGCCTTCATGTGTGAGTGTGGGAGGAAGTTCACAAACATTCCAATCCAAGACGAGGGCAACCAGACCCTCATCAAGTACAATGATGAGGGGGGCGGTGCTGCATTAGAGGTGTGTGTATGTGTGTGTGTGTGTGTGTGTGTGTGTGTGTGTGTGTGTGTGTGTGTGTGTGTGTGTGTGTGTGTGTGTGTGTGTGTGTGTGTGTGTGTGTGTGTGTGTGTGTGTGTGTGTGTGTGTGTGTGTGCGCGTGTGCGTGCGTGCGTGGAGTTTATACTGTATGCCTCTGTCTCTGTGTATTGTTATTTCTATTGTTTTGATATAAATATGCATGATAAATATGCATCATAATGCATGCCATGTCTATTCACAGGACATAGATAGCGCATAAGACCATTTTTACATATGTGTGTAGTATGTTTCATTTCATACAAAATAAACTATGGCATGCTTTGAATTATAGTCATTGTGCTAAACATTTCATATGGTCATATGGTCCAAACAATGTTGAAATTTGGTTGAATCTAGCTGGGCTTGATGCGCTGCAAGTCCAACTATTGTTGATCATTTGTATTTGTTGCTTCTGTCAGCGATCGAGGAACCAGAAGTAGTGATTCCATCCTCCACTCTCATTATAAAGTAACACTGTTTCGTTCAAGTTCCATCATTGCAGTTTCAAGAAAGGTGGGAAGGGATAGACAGAGACTGAACAACAGATCAGATATCAACATGGCAGTGTGAAATATATACATATGATATATGCATAAAGTGCGTGGTTAAAATAGCAGTGGGATCAGGCAGTAAAAATAGCAGCAGATGTAATGACAGATACATAAGGTGTGTGGTTTAGGGAAAATCAATAAAATGAGGCAATTAAAATAGCAGATTATGACAACCTGTACTGTGTGTGTGTGTGTGTGTGTGTGTGTGTGTGTGTGTGTGTGTGTGTGTGTGTGTGTGTGTGTGTGTGTGTGTGTGTGTGTGTGTGTGCGCGTGTGCGCACGCATGACCAGGTAACTCCTCAACCCGAAGTTCTTCCAAAGTTCTACATGTCTTTAACGTCATGTCTTGCTCTCCTGCTGTCATCCTGGTTTGCAGGTTGAACGGTATTTCTTTACACACTATCCTGTGCTGTTCCACCATCTGCTTGTCCTAACTGTCCATGGACTGTCCATCTCCCCTCCCCTCCCCTCCCCTCCTCTCCTCTCCTCTCCTCTCCTCTCCTCTCCTCTCCTCTCCTCTCCTCTCCTCTCCTCTCCTCTCCTCTCCTCTCCCCTGCAGGCTGAGCCCACCCTGTTCTTGCCTCCAGTCAGTGTGGATGTGGTGGATGTGGTAGACGCCGGCCTGAAGCAGTCTGCCCCCTTGCAGGTAAATGGAATAAAAACTGGTCATTATGTTATTACAGTACATTATCATTCTCCCCTTTTTGTTTCATGGTTGGGCCTCCGGTGTGTCTGTGGGAGTTAACCACTTAAACCCCATGTGGGTAACTGGAGCCCATCAGGGTTCAATACTAGTGTCTTTTCTATTTTCTGTTATTGTGGGGAAAGCTTTCGCTTTAAAAGGGAAAGCTTTAACTGTAAAAAGCTTTCCCCACAATACTGATGCTGAGGTTTTCATTTCTCATTTGATTAAACAATGAAACCCCACAGTATAAATTATTATTTATGGTCCCCCAGGATCTATATTTGTCCCCTCCCTTTTATCCTCTACAAATGTCTAATCTGCAAGTTCACATCGCGTCGCATTGCAGCGCGTTCTGAGATTTTAGATTGGCTATTTTTGCAGACTGTTCGCCCCCAGCATGGGGACGCTAGGGTTCATGGGGTCAAGGGTTACGTATCAGGGTGTGTGTTCCACAAATTGTGAACATGTCATCATGCTGAAAATGAGCAACCGTCCCCATAGAAACCACAGGAGGAGGAGGAGGAGGCCAATTAGCAGCCTCCAAAAAGGAGTGCAGCAATGCCCTGTATGTAAACGACTGACAAATATAATACATGCCATCGTTTATCTCTTTGTCTGTCGTACTACAGAAACATGTAGTACGATGAAAGCCTGTGGTAGATGATGTTGTCCTTTACCAAACGATTGGGTTTGGTGACCAATGGACTGTGGTGTTTTTCAGTAATGTACAATACTTTATAATGCATGCTATTAGACTGAACCACAGCAATGTATTTGTACTAGGCTTAGCAGGGTTAACCTTTAACAGTTAGTGTAGTGACATACCTACAGCATGAAAACAGGTAGTCCATGTTGCAACATGCGGTTGTATAACTTCAGGCTTTAGGACAAAACAGACCGGCCTTGTTACAGAAGTACTGATCACAAGACATAGTCTGTAATGTATACCTTCCAAGATGCCATAGATCAGTGGTTTTCAACCTTTTCCATGCCAATGACCCCTAAATTGATATCAATTTGGCCGTGGACCCCCATCTGAAAATGTTTTGTGCCAGGGACCCCCAGAAGCAAAGATTTGAAATGTTCGCTTTAAAAAGTTTACATATTCAAGGATTTGCACACATTTTCACGATATTTTTTTTTTGCAGATCTACAAGCTCATAGCACGGCACTCAGTGCCCCGCTATGAGCTTGTATATCTGCTATTTTTGAATAGCCAAAGCTAAGTGGTATGTTAACTAATTTAGCTGGGGACCACCTGGTACCTCCCAAGGACCAATGGTGGTCCCCGGACCACTGGTTGAGAACCACTGCCATAGATTATTGTTTGTGGTATGCGGTAGATGGATATAAAGAATTATGGAGTTGATCGATTATGTATAGTATCTATAGTGATTATGCAGTGTCACTATACTGTAAACTGTAAAGCCATTTAATTTACAAATAAATCGTATCAATTTTGAATTTGTTACACAGATTTTACCAATTTGGGATCCTGACTTATGGCCAAAGCTGTACCAGTTTGTTCGAGACTTCCCATTGACCATTCTATTTGTTCTTGTTAAGTATTGAGAAGCACTGGTTACATTCGACAGACTGAAAATACTTAACAATTGTCTTTAAATCTCTAGTCCTTCCGACAGACGATGGAGCAGGTAACGGCGCAGAACTCATCCATGTACCAGAGTGCACAGCAGACACAGCAGAATATGGTGAGCCACAGTGGTGGAAAGTAACCAAGTACATGTACTCAAGTACTGTACTTTTACTTTACTTTAGTATTTCCAATTTTTTATACTTTTACTTACTACATCTCGGAAATATTGTACTTTTACACTGCTACAGTTATTTGAAACTTTAGTTACTGGTTACTTTGTTAGATTTAGCCTATTTGAAAATAACAGATCTATAAGCTCACAACGCGTCCCATTGCATCACATTGTGAGCTTATAGATCTCTTATTTTCAAAAGATTTTTTATACATTTTTATTTTACTTTTGGTTTGCTTTTTGGATTTTAGTTTAAGTACGGTATATACTATATATTTTTGATGCCAATACTTTTGTACTTTTACTCAAGTACATTACATACCTTTACTTAAGTTTAAAAAAAATGAGTATTTCTTCCATCACTGGTGAGTCACCATCTCCTTGCACGTGCTGTGCTGTAGGTTTGTTGTCTTCTTTGTGTCTGCACGTTTACACCCCTTTGGAATGATATCATATGGAAACCTAATTTCACAAAGCCGTTATAAATTAGTTTATATTTCATATATTTCATATTTACTTTGCTGAAACTGCTGGGAATAGGCTCTATGCACAGCAGCCATATTATAACTTCCTTCACAGGTGTTACCAATGATACTAATGAAGGCTCTGTTCCATTTAGGGTAGCACAGTGGTTTCCAGGACCCCCATAACTCTGAGAGTGTACAAATGGAACCCATTTGGTTCCATTTGTACACTCTCAGAGTTATACACTCTCAGAGTTACACACACTCTCAGAGTTATACACTCTCAGAGTTACACACCCGTAAGGGGCCATTTGGAAGCCCATGAGGGTCCCTGCCTCCTGGACACCAACTTTAGACCCACTGGTGTAGCAGAGTGTTTCCAGTGTGCTAACATGCACAATATCAGCACCCTGACTCTGTTTGACCAAGAGTGGAACAGAGCCTTCATTAGTATCATTGGCAACACCTGTGAATGTCTTCACAATATGGCTGTTGTGCGTAGAGCCTATCTCTACTGTATCAGGTGAACATACGAACACTTCTGACAAAGTGCACGGTTTATGTTCTCCCGCCTCCACAGATGAGCTCCGAGATGACTTCCATGGGGGCAATGGGGGGCGGGCAGCTGCAGCATCAGGCCAACGACACAATGAAAAGCCTGGGTGGGAGACAGCAGAACAGGGTGAGTTATGGCTGTTTCACGTTTGTCCACAAGAGGGCCTCATAAGCCAACTCTTAATACAGGTACAATTCTGGCACAAGTGCTACATTACTAGGATACTTGCACAGGTGGAGGATGGACCACTTATGTGTAAAGGCTATAATCAAGTTCTCTTCCATTCTTTCAGTACTCCACGTGGAATACAAGCAGGATGACCACTGCTAATAGGGTGAGTGATGTGGTTTTCATTTAGTGTGCACAGAAAATGTAAACTTCACTGATCGGTAGTTCTTCATGCAAATGCAATGATATTTATTTACTGTACAGCGCTATATTAATGTATCTGCTTTTTTTTTGTCTTAACAGCAGCATAATTCTGCAAGGTATTCCCGGTCGTTTTCCATGCTGTCGGATCAACACATCACAGATCACATAGAGAGGGTAAGACTCACAGGACAGGTCCGACCACATGCTGCAGAAAGCCTGCAGGCCTCTAGGGATGAGGAAACAGGCACAGGCATGAATTGTAAGCCCTGTGGGTCCCCGCAGGGGTATCGATTATACCTCTGTACAGACAGGTTGGGACATCATTCAAGAATAGATTTACCAGACAATGGCTAAATAACACATAAGCCCCAATGAAGGTCATGCATGTGAACAAACAAGCAAGGACACTTCTGTTTTTTTATATTATAAGAATCACCAGTTCATGGCTATACAGTAGATTTACTAGCTACATGTAGTAGCTACTATCAAACATTCAAATTAAGGTTTGAAATTTTCATTTACTAACTATTGACATGGTATTGGCTAATGTTTGTCGGTTACCAGTATTGTCCAGTTATATTGAAGATATTATCTGCATCTATATTGAAGATGTTTATACAGTATATTCAACAGTTCACCACTTAAACCCTATATACTTCAATGACTGGAATCCCCCAGGGGTCTTTAATAGGCCCCCTCCTTTTTTACCTCCACACCAAATTTCTTCTTGTAGAATGCTATTTTCAGCTTGTGGAACGCTATTTTCGGCAAATGTTCGGCGCCAGAATAGGGATTCATGTGCCATTTGAAACAAAGACATTGATGTTGTTATTGAGTGATCTGTCTTTGAATCAGTGAGCCTTAAAATTATCCCTTTTTTTTATACGTCTCTTCCACAGAGGCTGTACATGATCGAAGGAGACCATCCTGCCCAGACCACCTACCCAGTGTACCAGCTCAAGGAGTACGCGTATGAGGGAGAAGGCAGCAGGTGTCAGTCCCTAGACGAGCTGTCTCTCACCAACCTGGATGACCTGGACTTTCTAAAGGACCTGGGGTCCAAGTTCAAGACTTTGGGAGGCATCTGTCAGCAGGACATGCAGAAGAAGAGCACACAACTTTAACCACTTAAGCCGTCCACATTTTATACTTTGTCGCACCGACGTGTCGTGCGGCAAAAATAGCAGATCTACACAACGTGTCGCATTGAGAGCATGTAGATCTGATATTTTCGCTATTTTCAAGGTTTGGGGAAATTTTGGAACATCTCTGCCTATAATTCTGTGCCCAAAATAGGGACGCCAGGTTGAAAGTGGTTAAATACCTTGCTGGATCTGGACTTTTGATTGGACAATACCATCATCGTCCCACATTTGAAGGGCTACGGACTAATCTTTTTTTTGGAGGAGGATATCACACAGCACTGCTTGGATTTTATAACGTGGATTTCTGCTGATCGGCTCTGGTTTCTCCTGCAGAACCGTGTTTATGGGCTTTAATCCACGAAACGAGACACTTTTCTTTGTTCCTTTGTTTCTTTGTGGCTTGGAAACACACGAGTTGTAAAACTGGTGCGCTGAACAAACATCATGCTCTGGCGGTTTCATGGAGTGTGTTTTCATAGGTGTACAGGGCGTGTTTGCAGGGTTTTGATGTCACTACTTTTAAGTTCATACTTTATATTCATCACCGCCGCCTCTCTGGGATTTCAACAGCACAACGTCACTAACTGAACAGATTATTATCAGGATGGGAACCTGATGGATGCACTGTTTATTCTTAAAACAACAACATTGCATATGTAACACCCGAGAGATTCAAACCTGGGTCTCCCGTGTGAGAAGGGACAATAAAGCCAAACATTTTAACCACTAGCCTAAGAGGCGGGATTCCCCCCTTGGCTTGAGGGAGATACAGTATGAGGTTTTTGGTCTTCAGGTAGAGGCACTCTGCTCCATACTAAATATAGTACAAATGTATTCCAACAGTCTTTAATTATTGTCATCTAGAGTAACAGTGGAAATCGGACTGATTTACATAATTGTTTTCCCCCACTGCTAATGGAACAACAGTCCTGTTGCATGTGCTAAACCTCTATAAACTTGTCTGGACTATTAATATGTACAATATCTGATGCTGTTTTGGATATAATGTATGGATATCTTGTTACATAATAATTACATGCAGTAGATATCTCAGAAAGCGATTTGTAAAATGAAGCACTGAGTCTCAAGTTTCTTTATTAACTAATGTAAAACAATTGTTCCTTTGGAAATACATTTTGAAAACATATATGATTTACACTACTCAAAGATAGAATTAAGCATTTTCAGAAGGCTATTGTACTGTTCACTTGCCAAGCTCCCATTTTGGATAATCAAAAGGTTTTCATTCAAAATGGCAGGAGTGTGATTGCCTGTATATTCTTATATTATGTAAATATTCTATCTGGAGGCTGATATGATATCTCACATACATAAACTCTAATGTGAGAATCTGGCATGAAAGGGGATTTGATCCAGTTAACTACACATAACTTTAAATAGTTTAAACATCAAGCAAGCATATTTAGAAATGAATACTTTGAATCAAAGAATGAATGCATAAATGAAGACTATCTGATAATGATTAAAGTGTAGTTGAACTGAATACAGATATTAAACTCCAGTGTTAAAGTGTTAAGGCCAACTACTCAAGATGCTTTTTTTTTTTACTGGTTAATTTCATTGTTGTTTTTTTCCAACATGGGTTTTTTCTTTTTACAATTAATAAAATACTTCAGTAAGCTTTGTGTTGGCCAAATAAATCTAATGCTAAGCTACAGTATCATGAAAGAAATGCAATTGAAAAAAGATAAAAGACCAAATTGTGTTTGGTCTCTTGTTACTAGACCAGTGGTTCTCGACCTTTTTTGAGCTCTGGACCACAAGCATAATTATAATAATCCTTGAGGACCACCCCACCCCTCTTACAAGCTCACAATATGCCGCTGCTGCGTTGTGAGCTTGTAGATCTGCTTTTTTCAGTGTTACGAAGTATGTCAAGCCCCATACACACATACACGCACACGCTCTCTCTCACACACACACACACACACACACACATACACAGACACACACACACACACACACACACACACACACACACACACACACACACACACACACACACACACACACACACACACACACACACACACACACACACACACACACACACACACACACACACACACACACAATGCCTAATGGTTCAAATTCTTTAAATCTGATATACTTATAATATTATGTAGGCTACACATTTTTTTTCAGCAGTTAAAAAATATCCTTTTCCAATGGATCACCTGAAATTATATCATGCACACTAGTGGTCCGTGGACCTATGGTTGAGAAACGGTATACTAGACATTGTGGGAACTTACACCTGCACAGTTTCCAGTGAAGCTGTTGCAATGCAGCCTAACAAACTAGGACATGTAGCACATTGCATAAGAAGTTGTGTCTGAGGGAGTGGCAGAGATTTTAGAAGACTGTGTGTGATCATTGTGAAAGTCGATTCAAAGTAGATATGAAGTAGCTCCCTCCATTTTTGTGGTTGTAACATATTTGTTATTGGTTTTTGTTTTTGTTTAACAGTGCTAATAGGAGTTAACTAAATCAGCATCATAGTATGAAGGTGTCATTCTACCCCACATTCTATACATCAGCCAGGCTTACCTAACATAACCCTGCAAAACAAATAGTCTTTACCTTGAATAGTTCTATTTTAGAGGTATTTTCTCTTGATGGAATGATATAGATACCAATCATACCATTGTTCGTCTTTTATTATCGCACAGTTGAAGTAGTATAACTTGTCTTTAGCATTATGCTAGCAGAGTTTTAGAATTTTCGCATTGTGTAAGCTTTCTTGCGTATCATGATCAGGAAGCGTGGCATACACTTTTATATAGATGTGAAGTGATCCAAGTCCTTTTTTCTTTTTCCTTTTTGAGCACATCATACATATCATTGATTATTATTACAGTTTAATTGCACAGTTTAATTTATTTATATTCACATGCACATTTTCCTTTTCCTGTCTAATGTTATGAATTAAGACTTCATGTTCATTTCTGTTCAACTCTATTACTGATGTTTTAAAAGCACAGGTTCATACAAGCTGCCTTTCTTCAGTGCCACAGGCAGCAACCTCCTCCCTCCCGCTCCTTCCCTTGATTCTCTACCCACAAATTTCATTGAATACATTTAATCAAGGTAATAAAAAATGCTTCAGTTCTAAAAGTTCATTACGTACTGTTGCCCACCCTTCAATGTTTGATGAACACATGGTTTGATTCATATAAAAATGACCCCCATCCTTAAACCAAAAAACAGTAAAATACAGAACAGAAGAATTTACACATTTGTTCTCTATTGCAAGGTTGATTATTTTCTTTATTAGCAAAGCCTTTTAGCACTTCATCTAAACCGACGAGGTTGAGATGGTTTGGACATGTGCAGAGGAGGGATGAGGGGCACAGAGAAGGATGCTGAAGATGGAGTTGCCAGGTAAGAGGAGAAGAGGAAGGAAGGCCAAAGAGGAGGTTCATGGATGCGGTGAGAGAGGACATGCATGTGGCTGGAGTGACCGAGGAAGACGCAGAGAACAGAAACAGATGGACACATGAATGATGATCCGCTGTGGCGATCCCTGATGGGAATAGGCTCTATGCACAGCAGCCATTTTGGAGAGAAATGGGCCTCTTCTTACTTCCTTCACAGGTGTAACCAATGATACTAATGAAGGCTCTGTTCCATTCTGGTCAAACAGAGTCAGGGTGCTGATATTGTGCATTTTGGCTCACCAGCAGTGGGTTTCAAAGTGTGTCCACTGTCCAGGGACCCTCATGGTTCCTTGAGGGGGTTCCAAATGGCACCTTAAAATGTGTGTAACTCAGAGAGAGTACAAATGGAACCAACTGGACCATTTGGTTCCATTAGTGCACTCTCAGAGTTATGGGGGTCCTTGAAATTAAAAGGTTTGAGAACCACTGTGCTACATGAAATGGCACAAAGCATTCACTAGTATCATTGGTAAAACCTGCGAAGGAAGTAGGAAGAGGCCCAATTTCTTTCCAATATGGCTGCTGTGCATAGAGCCTAGCCGAAAGAAGAAGATTTATGAGAAACTTAGACCTACTGTTTCGTGTGATATGAGGACAGTGAAATAAAAGACTATCAGCATTATCATAGTGGTCATTTGAGGAGGCATTTGCTTTATTTCACGAGTAATCTCTCAAGACTGAAACAGCAGAATCTGTCAGCACCCCTATTTGTATGGGTGAGTGAATGAGTGATTGGTTACCAGCTGGTGTGAATGGTGATTGGGTGGTGTCTGAAGTGTGACTGGTAACTAGGCTAGTTATTGGCTCCTGTGTTGGTGTACTCCACTATAAAGCTTGTAGATTGGCCAGTGTTAATGTGATTCAGTGTACAGCCTTGGTAGTGTTGGGGTGGGTGGCCTTTCTTTCTTTGTTACTTGTTTGTTCATGTATTTTGTTAGTTAGACTAGTTAAGATCCATGTACTTTTATTTTTTTTAAAGTTAAGCATAGGATTTTATTTTTTGATAAGGATTTAATAGCCAGGGACCCACTCTGAGGTAATTAACTTACTATAAAATCACTCTTTTGGATTTTAAACTGGTGTTGACTGGCTGTGATTGGGGACTGGAAAGGAGGGAGTCCATTCTTCTATGTTGCATCTGGTGATGACCCCCTAGGCCGGGTCGTAAACAACCACTACAGCCAAGAATAAATGGACTCTGTGCAACTCATCTCAAGCCATGTCCGCACCTGGCACAATAGTGGTCCTCAGGACTCTTGTGCTGGTGGTCCCTGGCTCACAATCAGTTGTAAACCCCTGGTTTATGCACCATTAGCTACATTATGATAACTACAGCTGAAGTTTGTCATTTTACTCCCTTCATGTTGCTCAGTCGAGTTCCTATTGAAACTTGCCCCACATGTGTTGTCACAACAATGGAGACTTTGATTGATTATGTGGTTAGGAGCTACTGTATGGCTCAGCAATATTTCTACTCATGTGTGAAAAAAAATCATGTCCCATTTGACCTCATGTCCCATTTGCCTTAATTCACCTAATCCATCTAAATCAACACAACACTAAGGCATGATTCTTTCTACTCCACCTTCTATACATTGCTCTACCTCATGTAACCCTGCTGAACAAACAATCTTTACCTTGAATGATTCTAGTTTATTTTTATTTTCCACTAATCCCTCTGTATATACTGTTGCTGAATGGTATACACAGTACGTTGTTTGCTTTATTTTATCTCATAGTTGAAGTGGTAGAACTTGCTAGCAGCAGCAACATGTAGTGGAGGTGTGGTCATGCTCACCCGAGTAAATGAACCACTTAAGCCCTATATACCGAAAATAACCACTCTACAAGCTCACAACGTGTCGTGTCACGTTATGAGCTTATAGATCTGCTATTTTTGGTATTTTTGGGCGGTGTAGACGCCCCTATACAGATGTGCCACTTCAAAACTTCACATGTCCTGCCATCGCCAAGACAGTACATTTTCAGGGGATTCCCAGGGCAATAAGAGGGACAAAGAAGGGCATTTAAAATGCTGAATTATTTTGATGATCACTGCTTTTATGATGCTAATTAATTTGAGCAACTGGTCAAATCACCTTTCGCCTCATAATGAGTCTGACACCTTCTTAAACACATTCTTTTGTTCTCATGTATATGGATGTCTGTTGAAGGGAAAAACGGGGGGGTGTAGTGACAACTTCTTTTCAGGGGCAAAACAGTGCATTTTAAGGGCAGAAAAGGGAGGAAAAAAATGCATTTTCAGGGGACTTTCAGGGAAAGAACAGTAACGTGTGAAGTTTTGAAGTGGCACATCTGTATGTGAGGTTGGGACATTGACATTTGCTGCACTGTGATTGGCCACCCATTGTACCCCCCTAACCCTGCACTGGGATTGGCCACCCATTGTACACCCCTAACCCCTACACATTCAATGCAAATCTATACTTTTCTTTAAGTGAGCTTCCATCACTGTGATGACCACTAGCTGCACTGTGATTGGCTGACTCTATTGGCTGACTCTATCCAGCACTGTGATTGGCTAGCGAGACACATGATGAAATTAACAACCTATAAATAGGACTATGCACTTAAAAAAAACACTTTGCTTCAAACAAAAAGTAATGACCACTGTGATGACCACACCGCCCACTTCACACTGATTGTGATTTTTGGGGCGGTGTAGCCGCCCCCTATAAGTGAGTTTTGGACACCGACCAAAAAATTTGTGTACCCCCTAACCCTTCCATTGTTAATGCAAATCGATACTTTTTTCATATCAGCCAATCACATTACAGCTATAGTGTCATCACCACTAACTGTAATGTGATTGGCTGACTTTGCAAATTCAGGACTGTGATTGGCTAGCGAAACACATGACACATGTGCAGCCCTATGAATAGCAGTATGGACTTTAAAAAAAGCCATTTATGCTTTTTTAAAAGTGAGTCATGTTGTGATGACCACACACCGCCCACTTCACACTGGGTGTGATTTTTATATATACTATAGGGACACCAGGGCTAAAGTGGGGGGGGGGGAATATTTTGGAAAATTATAGTAAAAATCAACAGTGTTATTTTGAATTAACAGAAGTGAAATGAACAGTTGCAGTGCTGTGTACAATTAGTAAGCGATTTCCCTGTAGATGTTTGGGTGTCTTACATTGATCTCAGATTTCCAACAGCAGGTTCAAAAGGAAAAGTTAAACTGCCTAGGCTGGAGTTGTATATTACAGTAAATCTAGTCTGTAGGCCTGTCTGGATGCCTGAACATTTAATGAGAAAGTCTCTCTCTGGTTTGAGATAAGATACAGTTTTGAATCTCCCTAGATTGTTATTGTGAAATATTAGATCAGGCATTTCAACTTGTGGGAACTGGTTGAGAGACGCAACAAATCAAAACAGGAGGCGAATTGGCATGGACCTTGCCCTGTGTTGTGTACTGTATGCTGAATCATGCAGTTTCCTAATGTCTAAGACGCAACATCTTACCAGTGCAACCCCCGTACTTGAGTCACACTTTGGTCAATTATTACTCAACTACAAGTGAAAGCTGCTCTGTCAAATGTGTACTTGAATAACGTATTCAAAAGTGCATGTGGTTGAAATTTGTTTTCGTACATCGTTCCCATCGTAACTTTATTTCCATAGGAAGAAGGGGGGGGGCAAGTGGGAAGCGAGATCAAACAAGAGAGAAAAAAAAAGAAGTTATCTACACATTTACACTAGTACCTGAGATAAGATATGAAAAAGGTGCATGAGCATAGTATACTGTACTGTGCATGATATACTTATGGACGTTAGTTAAGGTGCTTAGGAAAAAAAAGCGAAATAAAAGAGAAAAGTGTGAAATGTCAGTGCGTGTCGACCGCATAATCCACATAAAGTAGACTGACCCTTGTATAATCCGCAAGTAGATCCATGAGGAAGAGCAAAGAAAAAGAGGGGGAAGAAAAGTCACTTGTACCTGGTGTAATCCACAGGTGGGTCCAAGGAAGAGCTAAATCCAAGTTATTTTGTCCCTGGTATAATCCACGGGTGTGTTCAAGGAAGAGCAAAGGTCAGAGACCAGACAGTACCGCCTATTATCAGGCTGCTGAACAAGGCTCATGCCTCATTCAGTAGTCTGACAACACCCAGATTAAATCTGCTCCAGAACCTGGTGGTGCTGCTCTTGATGCCGCGGTATGCCCCCTTGCCCGGTCGCGGCCGTTGTAGGGGTTTGAACAGTTTGTGACTTGGGTGGTGCTTGTCCTTTATGATGCGCTTGGCTTTGACTACACACCGCTTTTTGTACAGTTCCTGGAGCGCTGGGAGCTCTCCTCCCATTATGCGCTCTGCTGATACTCATACTACTCACTGTAGGCTGATCTTTTCTCGGGCAGTACAATTCCCATACCAGGCCGTAACACATACAACCTGAGGATGCAGTGTCCTACTCCGGATTTCTTCAGGCGGCGGGGCCAGTACAGTCGATGCTGAGCCTTTTTCCTCACGTCCATGTGTGCAGGGGCGGTCTTTGCACTAGGCAAGATTAGGGGTCCGCCTGGGGCCTAAACAGTCAGGGGGCCTCATGAGATTTACCCAAATTTTTATTTTTTAATAACAAGACCACTTATTTTATAAGCTTAACTTGTGGCCCCCCTCAGTTCAGACTGCAGTGGTCTATTCTATAGCCAATTGCAAGCCGAGCTGCCCAGAACGTCACGGCACATTCTAGGAAATAAGTGAACTGCTGGTGGGTGTGCATAGTTAGAGCTTGGAGATGAGAGATAAAGTCACGGAGAGAGAAAGACACAGAGAAAGTGAGAGATAGAGATATTTACTGGACCCATTTTCAACCAATCTTCATATAATTGGTCCTCACTAATAATCATGATAAAATGGTTAAAAGATATTCTACTCGGTCTGTGTCTCATAGGAGGGCTGTGGACACTTCAGAAACCCGCCTACCAGTGACATCATCGTTAGGCAGGTTTTTTTTTTTCCAAACAAGATTTCAATTTTTATTTGTAGTTTTACACAAGAACAATGACTTCTATTAGCATGCTAACTTTCCAGGAATAGAAAGCCTGCCGTTTGTTTAGCTTGGATTCCCCATTGATGATGTCACTGGTAGGCAGGTTTCTGAACTGTCCACAGCCCTCCTCTGAGAGACAGACCGATAGACAAAAATTGTACCATATTATCATCAGCATTATTGAGGACCGATTATATGAGGTTGAAAATGGGTTTAGTCATCATTTTATGTAAATTTGCGTAGTTCCTTGGGTTTTTGACATGCAAATCACCATGGCAGTAGGGTTAGGGTGTTTGATAGTTTTTTGTTGGAAGGTGAGAATGGTCTCTCTCTCTCTCTCTAACACTCTGTCTCGCTCTCTCATTATTGAGAGAGTGGGAATGTTTTACACTTTTACTGTCGCTTTCGTTGCTGTCCGGCAGGAACCAGCTAACTCCATTTTTCCACTTTTGCATTTTTTTCCATAAATCAGTGCTATTGAACACCCTTTACGTCTGTGTGTTGATTAAAAACAGACTGAACCTATTAAACAGTGCTTCTGACAAAACCAGCTAACACCCATTGGATCCTCAAACTTTCTGCTAAACCAGCTAAGTCCACCAAAGGGGGTGGAGTTAGCTGGTTTTGCTGACTCCAGGCTCCACCCCCTTTTGACCTCCAACTTCCATTTAGCTGTTCTTATCAATAATGAACAAAACCTCCTAACTCCATTATTTATTTTTTTTGGTCATTTGAAAAATGATAATTTTGGAGTTAGCTGGTTTCTGCCGGACAGCAGAGATATTATGTCTGTACACATACATACCATATATCTAAAGTCATGGGTTTTCAAATGGTGGTCCGTGGACCACTGGTGGCCCATGAAGGTATTGCATATGGTCCTTGACCATGCATTTAGTAATGTAGGAAAGTGAAGATTTGTATTTTATTTCATTTTATCATCCACTAGTTGAGAAACAGTGCAGTAAATTACCTGGTGACGTGTGATGTACGCGTCAATGTTGTCAGTTACTGGGAAGTCGGATCAATAACTTCCACAGAAATGGGAGCTAGAACCTCAAGGGAAACTGTACCTGATTGTCTGGTTGAGTCACCATTATTGAGAAAATGTGCCCAGTCTCTGCTTGCTCATACAGTTGCAATGAATCAGTTAACATGAGTGTAATAAGGAAGGTTAAGAGAACAGAATAAGGGCAACCATGGGAAAGGAATAGATCAGTGGTTCTCAATCTTTTTTTTTTAGCTCTGAACCACTAGCATATCTCAATTTGAGTTGAATTATTCCTATTGCTATTATTATTTACTAACACATTGAATTAAGCCCTTAACAGTCATTATTTAATTTCAAGCTTTTTCTCCCACACCACGCCCCCGGCCTCCTGAAGTCCAAGATCAGTTCCTTGGTCTTGTCGACGTTAAGGGTGAGATTGTTCTCCCGGCACCAGAGTGCCAGTGAGTTGATCTCCTCTCTATAGTCAGACTCGTCATTGTTGATGATTTTATCATGACTTTATCATGACTTATCATGACTTTATGATGGCGTTAGAGTCATGTGTGGCTGTGCAGTCATACGTGTACAGGTAGTAGAGGAGAGGGCTCAGCACGCATCCCTGGGGTGCTCCATTGTTGAGGGTCAGGGGGTCAGATGTGATGCTGCCCATTCTCACCACCTGATGTCGGTTGGACAAGAAGTCTTCTATCCAGTCGCACATGCTTTGGTGTAGCCCTAGGTCTCGGAGCTTTGTGTCGAGTTTTGCTGGGACAATGGTGTTGAATGCTCAGCTGAAGTCCACGAACAGCATACGTACAGTATATATTTTTCCTTCAGCAGCTTGTTGTCCATGTGCGAGAGGACAGTGTGGAGAATCATGACAATAGCATCATCGGTGGATCTGTTTTTGCGGTATGCAAACTGCCACGGGTCCAGCAAGGCAGGTAGCGTGGAGATGATGTATTCCCTTACCAGCTTCTCAAAGCACTTGCTGACAATCGGGGTGAGAGCGACAGGTCTCCTACTCATTCAGGTCACTTTGGCCTTTTTGGGAATGGGCACAATGGTTGACATTTTGAACCATGCAGGGACCACAGCTTAACAGCAGTTAACAGCTGCCCATTACTGTAATCTGCCAAGTTAGGAATATATCTAGAGCAACCTAGGACCCGGGTTTGAATCCGACCCCCGTCTTGTCTGGCATGTCTCGTTCTGACGTCTCTATATTGAATTATCTGAAATAAAGCATAGAAATGCCAAAAACTTTAGGAGAAAATAGCCGATCTACAAGCTCACAATGCGCTGTCCGCTTGATTGGCTATTTTTGGCGAAACTATGTGGTGTAGAGTGAAAACAGGAGGGGGACTAGCATAGAGCCTTATGGGACTTCGGTCGATTAAGTACACGGTTTAAATGAGTAAAAAAATTTAAAAATAAGTACAAGGGAAAGCAAAAGCTATACACAACATTCTGGACATGAACAACGGCTCATACAATTCCAAATTATAAAGACAGATCACAGCCAGTTGCTTTATTATTATTATTATTATTATTATTATTATTATTATTATTATTATTATTAATAAGTGTAATAATAATAATAATAATAAGGGTAATAATAATAATAATAATAATAAAATCATTAATACCATTTTGGCTGCATTGTTGGACTTGGAGTGAGTGAAACATTCCTGAGAAATGATGGCAAGATGAACACAATTACTACATACAGTACACACCCATCCACTGTCAGGTGTGTATGATGTCACATGACATCCTCTATTTGCCCTCCCACATATATAGTGTTTCAAGTTGTGTTTGTTTTCCATTCAGTTACGTTTGCTCTGAGGCACTGGACTAACTTACTGATGGAAACTGGTTACAATATGGGGAGAATCACTATCAGTTGTCTCATAATTCTGGTAAGGACTATAGGTTTAAGATAATCAGTTTATATTGGAATCAGATATGAATTCAGAAACTAACGCTATCAACAATAGCTATGTATCTTTTCATTTCAGCAACACTTTGGCCTTAATTCATGCTAAATGACATAATGCTGATTTTTTTTTTTCATGTGAATAATGTGTATGGTGAGTGTAGGACTCTAACAATTTTCTTAAAGGTAGGGTAAGTGATTTTCTTTGGTTAAAATAAGTGTTTAATAGCTCTATATTCTGATAGTACTCATTGAGTGTTTGTTCAGTAACATGAGTCTCCATGTCTCTCCAGCTCTTTATTAAACAGAAAATGCATTTTCAGATCAGGATACCAATTTTACCCAATCAGGATAGAGAACTCAGACAGAATACAGATTGAACAAGTGAAACTAGGAACTGCAACACTATAAAAAGTAAGCTGATAAATGGATACTCTCTCCTGACTGGCTGAAATTGTGTCACCTACTGTAGCTGAAAATGTAATTGCTGTTTATCAAAGAGCTGGATGGACAGAGAGACTACTGTTACTGTACAAACACACTATAGCAATGATTACTATCAGACTATAGTACTTTAACCAAAAAACACCACTACTACTTTTAACAAAAAACGTTTTGTTTTAACCAAAACATATCACCTACCTTTAAGTACTGTATCAACAAAACGTTTTTAGGGTTTGAGGCTTAACATTGAACTGGGTTTGAGGTTGATTTAGACAAAAGGATCTGAATTGCTTATTTTTTTCTCCACAACCTTCATCAACGAAGGTGCATCAGTACCAGTAATTATTTACTCTAATTCATTGACCAAACAAAATGCCACTCCATGTTGGAGAGTGTGAGAGAATGTATTTGTTTTTCTCCTATTTATCTTGCAACCCCTCCCACATGTCACTCATGCTTTAAGTGTTTTCTGTATCTGGGTCTGCTGTCTGCTGGGTAAGACTAATAATACGGACAGAAAATATGATTTTCCATACTATTTCCATACATTTATGATTTTCCATACAATTTTCCAATTGTCCATTCATTTTCCATACACAAATTAAAACGGACAGTAAATATGATTTTCCTATTAATCGTGAAGTAATAACCCTAGCTCAGTAGCTTTAATATATTTGATATAATCATTATATTTATATAATTTTTAAATTATTATTTTTTGAAACCTGACAAGCAGACATAATTGTTGAACTGCGATTTTGTTATGCCTCTACAGTGTATTGGGGTCCACAGGGGGGCTTCCATGGATATTCTGCAGCGACAGAAGAGAGACTGGATCATAGATTCTTTCACCATTGAGGAAGAAAGTAAAGGACCTTTCCCATATGCACTTGAGAAAGTGAGTATACATAGAGCCTGAGTGTACATGTACAGCAGTTCTCGAACATTTTCAGGACCTCCAAACGGATTCTCCTTTGACCACGGACCACAGAGATTTGTGTTGTTAAATATTTTCAAAATTATTCTACATTTTTCAAAGTACAAAATAGTGTTAAAATGTTTAAACTGTTGTTAATTTTGCTAGGGACCCCCTCAAGGACTCCCGGGGTCTCCGGGCCCCTCTTTGAGACCCACTGATGTACATTATAGGAACTATTACAGTACACAGGAGATTATGTGCAGACAAAATAAAAATCATCTATTTTTGTTGTTGTTGTTCTTCTTCTCAGTTACCAATTGAGAAAAAGTTCAGGAAAGATTTCAAGCTGCATGGGCATGGTGTTGATCAAGATCCAATTGGACTATTGAAGATCAATACCGAGACAGGACAAATCTTCGTCAATAGAAAAATAGACTACGAACAGTACCAAGTGCTTAAGGTTAGATACAATTTATTGAGACATTGTATATTGTTATTGTGTAATTAATAAATTATTATCATGGTAGACATTTTTCATATTGATAACTATTTGCCTGATTCAATTTATGTTCTGCTCTATTCATAATGATCATTCTATCTTTTATTTTTAAGTTACTCTATATAAATTGTTTGTGTTTAATTGCAGCTGACGTTGGAGTTGTATGACCTGGACAAAAATGCTTTAGACACAAGACTGGGGATTGAAGTCCAGATTTCGGACATCAATGACAACACTCCCATTTTCATCAAGGAACTGTATGAGGTCAGCATCAAAGAGTTTGCCTCACAAGGTAATTGCTTCTTTTTTTTTAATTGAACCACACAACTATTGCTAATATTGCGATCATTCACTGAGTTAAGTGTTATTCTTTTTGACTGTGTATTATTCCAGGCACTTTCCTGCTCTCCGTTGCGGCAAAAGATAAAGACAACCCAAAGACCGATAATGGAACATTTGATTTAAGAATAGTCTCTGTCACTCCTAAACCAAGTGACTTCGAGTTCTTCATTACCCAGAAAGGTGGAATTGGAACCATTGCATTTAAAGGGTGCCTGGACTATGAGGTGAGAGGAGTCTTTTTTAAATTACTTAAGCTTTGGAACAACCTTGGATTGGTTCTAATTCTGGCCATCATGTGTAAATATTATCAATCATCTTTATCTGTTGCTTCTGCGCTCTGTGAGTGAGGAACATAATTGATACCATTCACATTCTCATTGTATATAGAGAAACAGATCAACATCAAACATCAAAACTCCCAATATCTAATGAAACATGTCCTTGTATATTCTTTTGTTTCACCTGTTATACCTACTGTCCACTGTAGCGCTCACATTACACCAATATTATTGACTCATTGAGGTTTCTTGCACTGCAGAACTTCTGTCATGAATGCAGAAATTTCACTTTCCCAAAACTACCAGAACCTGTTTTCTTTGTACTGTATAATTGGCAAAAAACACTTTGTTTACATTTGATTTTGAGGCCTGTCTTGCAATACAATAACATGTTGTGATCACAATAAAGATGTTTGACAGTGTTTGAACTTGTATCATGGCCAGTATACATAAGGAAAAAGTATTCTCACACTCCAACTTCAATGCAAAAACTTGTAATTAGGCTTTACTAACAATGTTTTGACTTGTGTCTTCATCGGGGGGGAAAAGATGCCCAAAACAAAGTTTAATATGACTTTAAATCTAAAAGTATGTTCTGTGAAATGTACTGGTGAATGTGATGCATAGAAAATACATATTTTAGATTTTGTTTTAAAAAGTTGTGTACTTGCCCCCTCACACACACAAACACACACAGAAAGCAGAGAAGTACACAATCCTTGTAGAGGCCAAGGACCGCGGAGACCAACTCCAGCTGTCCAGCACCTGCACTGTCATCGTCCACATAGAAGATGGAAATAACCACCATCCTGTTTTCACTGGACAAACTGTGAGCACAGTTTGTTCTTTATGTGACAGAATAAACATTAGAATATATACATTGAGAGTAGAAGCATCATTCTTACAGCCTCCAATGATGTTTTTCAGGTTCTAAGAAGCATAAAGGAGGGAGAGAACAACGTATCTATTTTACGACTGCATGTTTCAGACAAGGACGCAAAAGGCACTGCAGCCTGGAAGGCAAAATATAACATCATCCATGGAAACGCAAAGCAAAACTTCAGAATTGACACTGACCCTGATACGAATGACGGAGTGCTGTATGTGGAAAAGGTATTTTGTCTGTGAAGCAGTTAAGCAAGTTATTGTTTTAGTTCACGTGTAAACTTAAGTAATTGCAGGATTGCCTGTCTGTCATGCCTGTCTGATTTCTTATGAATGGGGAAAGTGATTTCCTTTTATCCGAAACAATCGCTGCTTTGTCTGTAGAAATAATTGATGTGCATTGGCGTACATAGCTGAGCATTCACCTTCCTGGCTTGACTTGCACTGACTTGCTGACCTGCACTAGCAAAGATAACTAACAAATGCTAAGGACGACTGGTTCAAAAACAAACACTGGGTAAAGTGTGGACTGAAAGCATTCCTATTGCACAATGAATCATAAGCTTGTTAAAAGCTGCACCAATGCTTTTTTATTTATTTTTATCTGCGGTGCATAGGTTGACAAAAATATGTATTTATTTGTTTATTGTGGGGTTCTGGTATCAAGGCTATAATTAGTATGACTTCTTAACAAGCTATTCATGTACAATTATTTGACATTGACAGCATCTGGACTTCGAGGAGGGATCTCAGAGAAACCTGACCATCAGCGTGGAGAACGAGGTCCCTTACTACTCATGCAAAGTCCAGAGTCGTCCCAGTACAGGTGTCTGGAATGTGCTCACCGTCACCGGTGAGCCTGGCACACGTTCGGTGCCCCCTCTCGCCACCCGCCAGGTGACAGTGGACGTGGAGGACGTCAACGACCCTCCCGTCTTCACCTCCCCTGTCAAAGACGTGGTGGTGGAGGAGAACGTCGCTGTGGGATATTATCTGGAGACACTTACTGCCACAGACCCAGACACACAAGGCAATACATTTGTGTAAGTCAGCACTACATCTGGCACACAGTATTGGATATCTTTTTTTATATATATGCAGCAGTCAAGCAAAACAAATCTGGTCTAAACGTTGAAACGTCTATCATAAATGTGTTACAGATACAAGAAAGGTGATGATCCAGGTGACTGGGTCAAAGTGGACTCCAAGACCGGCAAAATAACCACAAATAGGACATTAGACCGAGAGTCACCATTTGTTAAGCACGATGTCTATAAAGTAACAGTACTTGCTGTAGACAATGGTAGGAACCTACAGTAATAATACTTCATTTAATACATTGCTGTGTGCCGTTGTCGTGCGCCCAAAATAGCCGATCTACAAGCTCAATGCAATCCGTAGATCATCTATTTTCAGTACGCTACACCGCCGCACAACAAAGCATAAATCGGGCTTAAAGCTCAGACACTTTGGTGGAGGTTGGGGTTGTGTACTTACCTTGTTATGTGACTCCAAATATTGGTGAGATATCTTCAATAGTTGCTCTGTTTATTAGAAATTAATAATATATTTTTTTAAGGACACTATACACACTTGAATAGTATACTGTGGCACCAATTTGTACCAGGTACTGTTTATGATTACCAGGTGTGCCTCCAATGACGGGAACTGGAACCCTCAACATTCATCTGCAAGACCAGAAT
This sequence comes from Gymnoscopelus microlampas, assembly GCF_963454915.1. Classification (NCBI taxonomy): domain Eukaryota; kingdom Metazoa; phylum Chordata; class Actinopteri; order Myctophiformes; family Myctophidae; genus Gymnoscopelus; species Gymnoscopelus microlampas. The sequence continues at coordinate 13,439,091 of NC_139947.1, read as the reverse complement.
GACAATGTACCAAGCCTGGTTGAAAACAACATGGACATGTGCCTCTCCGACAGCCCCTCTGTGGCCAACATCACCGCCTTTGACCTGGATGGAGAGCCCTACGGCGGGCCCTTCCGTTTCGAGCTTCAAGGTGAAGTGAAGGGACGGTGGCGTTTGGATCCTGATCACGGTATGGGTTGATTGTTTTTGTTGAGCTGGAAAGCGATCGCCAAATTATTGTATTGAGGCTGTCTGTGTCACTTACTCTATATGTCACTGTGTCTGCAATGATACTGTATCATCATCATTAGATTTCAAACTGACATGGTCAAAGGTCAAGGTTAGATAAGGTCAATTATTAATTAACACATTTTCATACATACTGTAACTTCTTGCTGGAAGTATGAGACTGATTGCATTTGAAAGCAAGAAAATGCCAACATTGAGGATTTAGCTGTGTTACAGTACACATATGTTTCCGTCTCCCGGTTCAGGCTACTCTGTGAATCTGGTCAAGGGCGACAACGTTTACGCCGGACACCATGAGCTTCTGCTGGAAGTGTTTGACCTGCAGGGTCACTCTGCGCTCCACAACCTGTCGATCACAGTGTGTAACTGTGTAGAGCCGAGGATGCCCAACTGCCGCCTCCGCCAAGCCAAGAGCTCCAGAATGGGGCCATCGGCCATTGGAATGCTTTTGGCCGCCATGTTGCTTCTATTAGGTAAAACGCACTTCCGTAATACATTCATCACTACAATTAGCCAGAAGGGATGAAGACATGAAGTCATTTACTTACTCAAATACTAGACAGACTTACAAGTGCTAGGAAGCCACAGAGGTTTCAGATTGTGTTCTAGAATCTAGATGATGATAAGAATAAACTGTGCACATACAAGGAGAAGGATCATAGATATGCAAAATGTTCCTGTATATTCTTGATGAACTGTGCTTTAAAATATTAAAGGATTCATGGACATAGCCCTATCTTGCCCGCCGCCTTACCCCTTATGCCTAAACTTTATAGCAATTTTTTACTATTTTGGAAAACATTTTACAATAGTGAAAATAGCCATTCGACACATTGTGAGCTTGTAGATCGGCTATTTGAACTATTTTAAAAATGTTTTTCAAAATAGTAAAAAATTACTATAAAGTTAAGGGGTATGGCAAGATAGGGCCCATATATATGGGACTTTTAAAAAAGATGATAGTGATGTTTATTATGTGGTGATGTTCTACATATCAGGTGTCCTATTGCTGGTCTTTCTGCTGACGTGTAAAAAGGAGTTCAATTTCATACCAGATGAGGGTTCAGGAGAACATCTGATCAAGTTTAACACTGAGCTCCCAGGAAGTGACTGCAAGGTTAATATGCATTCAAACATTTCCTTTCTTGTATTGCCGCAGTCATATTAAAACATCAACATGTTTTTCAAGTAAACTGTAATTTAATGATGGTAATTAAGGCAATTGTTCTTCATTTTCAAAAACAGTATCATGTTGTTACACAGGCTGTGGGTTATCGCTTTAAAATGTGATGACATGGCTTGGTTCTATGAAAGTAGAAGATCTACAAGTTCATAATGCGTCACAGTGCAACGTGATGCGAGCTTGTAGATCAGCTGTTTTCACAAACTAACTATAATTCAGGCTTTATCTTTTTTTATAACAGCTGCCATTATCGCCCGTAAACGAAGTAGACGCAAAAGTAGTGCAAAATACACAAGCGACTGGTAACATGTCAGCAGTCAAGATCAAGCAAGTTACAGTAAGTGATGTCATTTTCACCACATAAACATTATCCAATGTTCAAAAGAGAAAACTCAAATTGAATTAATTATTTACTCGGGAGTATAAAGATACTGGTAATTTGTAAATACCAATACATTATTTAACAGTTTTTTAAAAAACAGCTTTTTATTTATTTATTTCACTGAATTCATAATTTACGTGGAATTTATTTGATGGCCTTCCTGCTCTGGCATTTGGCCAAACACCACACATATGTGGCCTTGCCCATAAAATTATGAAATTCCAGGCCTGGTGACCATGTATTCAAATGTTCCTGTTTGCCCGCAGTCTCTAAATAGATCAGCGAGTATGAGAATAGTGCGAGACAAGCCTGAGTTCTCCATTCATCAACAGCAGACCCTCGGAGCAGGACAGTTTCATCGAGGGAACTCCGTGCGCATGGTAATGCAAAAGTGGAATTCAAAGAAAGAAAGAAAACTATTCTACATTTCCGGTCAAATAACTTGAATTGTGACCCTTTGTTTGTTTTTAGAGTGCAACTAGGAAATCAGACTACGACTTTACCAAGGTATTTATTTATTTTTATTAAAAACAAATGGGGGGGGGGGGGGGCATTTTTTGAATTTCTTCGTTTCTGATTTCAATATAACCTGATTGAAATTTGTTTCTGACAGAGTTCAACGATAAGCAACAAATATTCTCAATGGGAAAGCCAGAGTTCAACGACAGGCAACAAATATTCTCAATGGGGGAACCAGATTTCGACGACAGGCAACAAATATTCTCAATGGGGGAATGAGAGTCCAACGACAGGCAACAAATATTCTCAATCGGGGAATACATCTTTGATCAGATATGACCACATTTTCAGCACATTAAACCAGGTAGGTACTATATGGATTTCAGTTCTTAAAGCAAGGTTTGGGTTGTGTAGTACATACATATCTGTAAAGCACTTTGTAACGCTGTTTTGAAAAGCGCTATACAAATAAATTCATTATCATTATCTTGCTATACATAATATAACTCCTCTGTACTGACTTACACTGCACAGTGAAATCTAGTTCTAGACTGTCTTTTTTTGTCAACTTCTTGTTGATTTTATTATTTGAACTTCTTCCTAATTCAAAGAGTACAATCATCAGAAATTTGTCATTTCATGTCACTACAAAAAAACAGAAATATATATTGGAAGAATCTGCTTTTTTGCAGTCATTTATGTGCGAAAAGAGTGACTTTGAAACCTGTTTCACTTTGCAATGTAAGTCAATGGGGAGACTATTTTGGAATTTCAATGTCTAATCAATGGAGCAACTATTGAAGATAGCTCGCTAATGTTTGCAGTCACAACCTCTATACCAAAGTGTCATTGTCCTTTAAGTTCACTGTTCACAGGTGTACATTTTCCCTTGAACCCTTTCCTTTCCAGAGGATGATCGCTCTCCAGGCTCCAAGGGAAGAGCTGGGTGATTATGCCCCGTACCCATATGCAGAGGAGGGAGAAGAAGAAGAGACTGGCTCCCAGCTAGACGCCATCTCCATCCCAGAGACGCCCTTTGACCCTGACATGCTGCTGTACCTGGGTCCCAGGTTCAACACAGTGGCTTCAATCTGCTTACCTGAGGCCACAATCTCCTGAGTGGAACCCATGTGCCATGGAAGTGTGGCCCTATAGAACAGTGGTTCTCAACCTGTGGGTCGGGACCCCACATCATGTTGGGGGGGGGTCCCCAGATGACAGTGAAGTGACAAATTAGGGACTTTGAAGTCACTGCGAGCTTGTAAATAGGCTATTTTCTCTGTGTAACAGAGTCAAACTAAATGTAATGCCTCAATTCCTACAATGCCAAGTGCTTGTTCAAATATGATTATTTTGGGGGGTCCCCAGTTCAAATGTGATTATGGTGGAGGGCCAAACAAGCTGTTTGATTTAAACACAGTATTGGACTGGGTGATAATGGTTATAGGCTATGCTTGCTATGTATTCAGGTTTTACTATTACATCCATGAAAACCGTAGCAATGTTTATGCATTAAGCTAGCAAAGGCAGAGTGGAGTATTCATCATCAGTATTAATTCCATGATTTAATAAGATCAGACTCGACACTCTTTTGTGCACAAGTTGATCCTAAAATTAAATATGGAGCTTAATGTACCGGATCAAAGGAGCCTGGAGGGCCTTAGTCTCATGTGCTCTTGTAATCCTCTTCGCCTTGCCTACTTGTTAACTAGTTGTACGAACTCTTGTTTTATTGTTGTATTGTTTTATTGGATCTTGTTTAGTCGATACACGTATTTGTTTTAGCGCTTGCTCATTTGATTTTGCTATTTGTCTCATCTGTTTAAGAAAGTAGGTAGCTGATATATTGCACTTTTACCTTAGCGCTAGGTATACTCTTGGTTGCTTGTTTTAGCAGAAAAGGCACTTAAGACTTCTGGTGATTTGTAGTTTTGTTCCCTACCTATGTTGAATGCAGATATTGTAAGTCGCTTTGGATAAAAGCGTCTGCTAAAATGACTGTAATGTTAAATGTGTGTGTCTTTTATTCTTTTTTTATGTGCTGTTGCAAATGGTGCTACTGTGATGCAAGAACAATTTCAGACCAGTCTAATAATAAACTATCATCACAATGAAGGCTTTGTGGTCAGGCCTCTTCATCCTCTTAGCAACAACAGTCGCATTCGCATACTGTTGTTCTCAAATAATTTGCATATTAACTGTGATTCTGTGAGCCCCAAAGGAAATATGAATCACAGCTAATGAATGTGTGATTAATTCTTCGAAAAAACACGTTTGTTATTTTCAGTCAACAGGCTGGCCTGCCTCCCATCCCAAACACAGGTTCTGTCCCTTGCGCTGTTAAAGTGTTGGTAATCATATTGAATCATTATCTTTCATTTCAACAATAGAATTAAGCCACCAGCTGTCCCATCAGTTTGTTATGCTGCCCGCAGCCATATGTGGTAGACTGTTGTAATCAGCCCTGCCAGGTATCGGGTTTGTGTGTGTGTGTGTGTGAGCATATGTACGTGTGTGGCGGTAAGCATCACTGTGACAAGCATACTTTCAGTTGACACTCAATTACCTTTATTGAAGAACAAACGTAATCATGGCTTAAGCATCCATAATTTTTCTTGTTCATACTCATCATGCAGGGCAAATGTTTGGAAGGGCGCTGCCCAGCATTCTTTTTTTCTTGTCTTTATTCTCCAACATACTGTTGACAGACAGGTATGCAAGAGACAGGTATCTGCACTAGCAAAAACATTTACTTAAAGACTTCAGAAAGAGTATATAAAAAATATATTCATAAAAAATATTTTCATATGTATGTATATATATATTTATATATCAGATAAATAAAGTTTCTATATGGTCTTACATGTTTTCTTGCTCTATTGCTCTTTTGTTGTCTGGTTTTAATTTAAATTTCATTATTGTGCAGAACCTTGAAACTGTGTTTTGAAAGGCGCTGTATAAAGTTTACCTACTACTTACTTTTCTCTGTCTCTTACCCCTAGTTTGTCTCTTTTCTCTTTAAGTCTTTGTCACTCTCCTCCTTAGCTCCTTGAAGGTTAACATGGGAATATTGAGTTTGAATGAATGTGATTTCATGTTTTATAGGATAGGAATATGGTTTTGTGACTGTCTTTTGAAACTTTAAAAAAAAAATCTCAGTGGCACCTGTTAAAATGTAATACTTGTACAGTTAGTGGTTAACATGTATTACTTGTACAGTGGTTTTATGAGTGATATCTAATATGTTATGAGTTATGAGAATTTTGTTTATTGGTTTCTTGATCATTTAATTTGATAGTTTTTATTCTTGTGTTCATAATAAAACATATCTATCAATCAATCAGTCAGTGGTTATGTGAGATTTGAAAAATAAACTCAGGGAGCCTGTTTGTCTGGGACTGTACCCATGTGTGGGCAGTTCTATGGAAGTCTGACTCAAATTCCTCTGACATCCGATACGACAAGGAAATGACGATACACTTCTTGACTATCAGGTTTGTGTGTGTGTGTGTGTGTGTGTGTGTGTGTGTGTGTGTGTGTGTGTGTGTGTGTGTGTGTGTGTGTGTGTGTGTGTGTGTGTGTGTGTGTGTGTGTGTGTGTGTGTGTGTGTGTGTGTGTGTGCGTGCGCGCCCGTGTGCGTGTGAACAGGATGAAACTGGCAACTCCTTGCAAAGTTTGATAATTCATATGACTGTAAACATTTTAAAACATCCCTGTTCAGATCACAAATTTGCGAGCATAGAGCAGTATCCTTACTGGCTGCATTACTCTACTGAGCACACCTTTCTAGTTTCACAATCTACAGTAGTTAAAGGAAGCTCACAGAAAATAAATACACCCACTCCTTTATAGTGTTTACCGTCTAAACTTGTGATGTGACAAAGCTAAACTTTGAACCGAGAGACATTAGTCTGTATAATAAAAAGCAGTCAACAGAACAGGAAGTTACAAAAGATTTACCTTATTGATCCCAGAGGGAAATTCAGGATGTCAAGCTCATCATAAGATGTTTTGTCATAAAAAAATATATATATTTATTTATGTATTTATTTTTTATATATGAAGGAATATCTTTTGTTATAACGGTGTTCCAGCCCAGCAGAGACTTGTACAATCTATGCCAAGGCGCATGTATGTAGAACACCTTACTCAGACAATTTTTATATCGTTGCTGTCGGGCAGAAACCTTATCTCCATAATTATAACTTTTTACAGTTTTTTTAAGATGTTTTGTCCTAAAGATGTTATTTATTTATTCATTTACGTATTTATTTTCAGTTCACGTGGCCTCACATGCATGACTGACTACAACGACATGACTGGACACACCCTCTGCCACTAAGTACCAACTGCCACCTGTTGGGTTGCAACCTCTTTCATTGTGCGTCCCTTTGCTACTGATATTTATCATAAAAGGTCATCCATTGCAAAAGCTCTGAAGGGTTCATTTAAGAGTCATTTACTTACCAACACGATGCCAGGTAGTATTCCAGGATCTATTAATGTCAGTATTCCACACCCCTAGAATGACTGATCTATTAATCACATGAAACCTAGCGTCCCTGTTTTGTGGTCATTTCATAATTACAGTATACATTACAATAGACTGCCCATCTAAGGTTGCTTCTGAAAATAACATTGTCTACAGTACCTAATCAAATTGAGGTTTGCAGAAGTGAAAGCGCTTGAATACCTAATGGTGTAAACTTATGTTATTTACTAGTTATTTATTGAAAGTATTATTATTGTAAATTCAAATATCGAAAAACATGAATGTAGTGTTATCCAGTGGCTATAGGGCTGAGCCCTTCTAAAGGTCTGATCATTATCATTATGGTAGAATCGCTCCCTGGAACAGCACAGGACATCAGTCGTAGCTGCCAGCCATGCAGGACCTCTGAACCAGCAGTTAACAAACGTTTTCATGTCAAAGACCCCTACTTTGTGTTTGTCCATGGGAGCCTATAGTGTGTGTGTGTGTGTGTGCGTGCGTGCGTGCGTGCGTGCGTGTCTTGTGTTTTTTCCCTTGCTGTGCCAATGATTGGAGGCAGTGTGACAGCACCTGGTCGTCATTGCCAATCAGCCAGCAGCCAGCATAAAAGCCTGCGAGAAGCTCCATTGGAGTCATTTTGCCATCCTTTACCACCATGCGCTGAATCCTTCGTTTTTATCGCTACCATTCCTTCATTTTATTGCGTTTCTGAGCCTTTTAGCTAGTGATAGGTATAAAGGAGACGGGAAACTCAGAGAGTAGGGGAATGACATGCAGAAAATGGTCTGTCTGTCTGCATGTCTGGTAATCAAACCAAATGCCTGACAGTCACTGTCAGGCATTTGAGCCCATGTGGTACGCCACCTAACCACTTGGCTATCGGGTCGCCCGACTAAAGTGACATCTGAATTTTAAAATGGGAAAGACACCAGTAAATAGAAATTGCGGTCAAAAGCTCGATCACATTCGATTACCGTAATGCTCGTGCGTTAGTGTGATATGTAAGGAAAAACAGAACTGTCTGTCAACAACTACATAGAGGAATGTTGTAGTAGGGTTGTAGTGCATAAACTCCTCATCACAAAGACAAAGGCACATCGGAGAGTTCAGGGGTGCAAAAACTATAGACACTGGTCTATGGAGATGTGGGCGGAAAGACTGTGATAATGGTCAGATGAGCCATCCTTCATTATATTCTCCACAAGTGGGCGAGTGCATGTGTGTCGTACACCAAGAGAACAGTCCTGAATGCTTGACCCCTGCAGTGAGGGGGTCTGCGGGCTCTGCTATGCTGGGGGGGGGGGACAATTTCCTAGCATGGTTTGGGCCACTTGTCCCCTCAGAGGGACAGGTTACTGCAAATCAACACAAGGTTATTCTGAGTGATCATCTTTGTCCTATGATGAAACACTTTTATTCTGATGTGAATGGTCTCTTTCAGGATTATCCACAGGGAACAAGGGGTCACTGAATGGTTTAATGAGTATGACAATGATTTGTGCACACAATGCTAATGAATCATAATGCCACAGTATGGCCTCCGGTCACCAGATCTCAACCCAATTAAACACCTATGGGAGATCTGGACCGACATGCTAGACAGCACTCTCTTCGACCATTATTAAAACACCAAATGAGGGAATAGAGTAGAGCAGTAGAGTTCCAGAGACTTGTACAATCTATGCCAAGGCACATGTAGAACACCTTATTGAGACAGTTTTTATATACTGCTGTCGGGCAGAAACCTTGTATGCATAATTTTAACTTTAAAAAAAGATCACCGTAAATGAATGCCCCCTTTTCATCATACAACAGTGTCCCACAAAAGGGGCACACATATTCTAACAAGTGACTCAAATACTAGTGATGTTCCCAAAATATATGTCTGATAATAAACACCTTGGGATGGTCCTCAATATCACAATAGTATTTTGCATGCATGTAATCAATAATCAGAGCATAAGTTCTGTACCTGGAGTCAACTTTTATTAATATCATCGCGGTGAAAAAATATTCTGTAGGGTTTATACTTTTGTATACATTCTATTCACTGCAGTGCTTATCACAAGTCCACCACTGTTTTAATTACATTTTATCATCTCAGCAAATAACTTCTCAATCTAAATAGGTCAATCCCCAAAAAATGTTACTCTCTGAAACCTATACAGAATTAATTTATCCATAATTTATTATGTAACTCTGAGAGTGTACAAATGGAACCAAATGGACTGTCACGGGTCCATTTGGTTCCGATTGTACACTCAGAGTTAAACGGTGCATTTAAAAGGTAAATGGTGCATTTATATCCTTCAGCGCTTTACAATGTGCATTAGCCCATTATCATAGCGTGGCACAGAGTGCCGCGCTATGAGCTTGTAGATCTGCTATTTTTTTTAAATCGTGAAAATGTTGTGCAAATTTGAATGTATATTTTTTAAAGCGAACATTTGTACAATATTTTGTTCCAGGGGACACCACAGAAGCAAAGATTTGAGTTACAAATGTTCGCTTTCACGGTTGAAAAATAATAAATAGCAGATCCACAAGCTCATAGCACGGCACTCAGTGCCGTGCACTCAGCTTGTATATCTGCTATTTTTGAATAGCCAAAGAAATCGAAAAATGACACAGATGCGTTCCCGAATTGCATGGGTTAAATTCACCCACTCACACACACATTCACACGCTGACAGCAGAGGAAACCATGCAAGGCACCACCCTGCTCAGCAGGAGCAGTCAGGGGTTCGGTGTCTTCATCAAGGACATGTCGACACTAACCCGCAGGGGGGAGCCGGGGATCGAACCCGGGGAACCTTCGGATTCCCAAGTGGCCGCTCTTACCTCCTGAGCCACTGCTGGCCCTAAAAACCATTAGCAGCGATACACAGTATGTCACTTGGGGCAGTATCCTGCCTGTAGGAACCAATGGTAGGCGGATAAAACACTCGGGGTCACTTCCTGTTCCACCTGGAAGCCTTTCTGAGGATAATCACGGATTCTTTCCAGTACAGCTGAACAACAGAGGACCAAAGACCACAAGAACAACCAAACCATAGTCAATATCCATACTGTGTATGTCGAGAGACAATAAGCAACAAAATGTGGTGTTGTATATGAATAAATGTACTGTATATTAGGGCTGCAACTGTCGATTATCTTCTCCGCGATTATTATAAAGATGACTGTTTGATTAATCGAATAATCATAAAGTGTGTTAAAAAAAAAACACACTTGAAGAATCTACGCAAAAAACTTTTAATTGATTTTTTTATATAACTAAATTGATTAGTCTGATTAACCCTCAGCCCTATTTTGATCTTTGTTGTAAAACAGTGTTGTACAAAAATAACAGATCTACAAGCTAACAACATGTCGCATCGCGACACGTCGTTAGTTTATAGATTTTGTAGATTTTCAATTTTTTTCTATTTATTTAAAAATAGACAGACTTTCCACCAAAATCGATTATCGATTCGTTTTTATAATCGATTGAATCGATTTGTTCAACTAACTGTTGCACCCATGATGTATATTTCAGTTGTAATAACAGTCTTTCTTACCCAGCATGTAAGTGATCAGGTCCGAGGCGGTGCCAACAGAGGGGTGGGGGTATGCGGAGATGTCCATCTGTGGAGAAGTGATGATGGCACGGGTGTGTTCCACCCCGTCAGGCCACTGGCGCAGGAAGGTGGCACAAACCCGCCGCTCCATGAACGGCTGCTGCACCAGGATCAGCCTGGAGGCTGAACCATGGTCCGGAAGAACACAAGCATCACCATTAAGCCAAAAGGGAGAATAATATCTCAAATACAGAATCATTGCACTATCCTTTTAACTCTTTGACAGCCAATGACGAGATTTCTCGTCATATTTGCTAAGGTGCAGACTGCCAATGACGAGATGTTCAGTGGTTTTACGCTAGATGGTGCTCTTCGCTAACACATGAATCACCATTTGACTCCCAGTGAACCAATAAAGCAGCAAATCATGTGATTGCCTTTTCTTTGCTTTCTGTTGCTTTTTGGCGAAAACAACCCACATTCAACTGCCCACAACTATGGAATGGATTATCGTGTTTTCTCAGATTCTACGAGACCCTTTACGTCTTTTAAAGTGATCGCGGGTGGATCGTTGTGAATAATAATATTCTATGATTTTTCAAAGGTTAGTGAAAACACTCGCTGGCAGCGGCTTAGTAAACAATGTTTTATTTCTGGCAGTCAAAGAGTTAAGATAAATGAGCAGTGAGAATGTGTGGATGAGAGTGGTACAGTCTATTATTCCAAGTAAAGAGGTTGTTTTGTTTACTGGGTGTGGGAGATATGGACAAAATCAAATATCACAATATCTTTGACCAAATACCTTGATATCGATATTGTGACTTTTTCAAAACAGCTGATCTAAAAACATTTTTCAACGTATAAAATAGGACTTAAGTGATTAAAACCAGGACAACACAACTCTAATGCCTTATCACTATATTACGATATCCCAAATCCCAGAAGAAATCTACGCTCATATCACGATATAATATCGAAGGAGAAGGCACAACTTGTTTGTGGGTAATACTAGAACAACATATCCTTTACCTGGGGTGTTGGTCTCTTTGAGAACCCTATGGGAGAAGCGTATGTTCTCTCCAGTGTTTGTGGCCTCAGTCTCCAGTAGGATGCTGTGTCTGGGAACCCCCATTCTGAGCGCCACCTCCATAAAAACATCAGCCTCTCGCCTGGTCCACACGCCTGAAACATAGAAACATCAGCCTCTTGTCTCATCCACACACCTGATTAAAACATGAAAACATCAGCCTCTCGCCTGGTCCACACGCCTGATAAAACATGAAAACATCAGCCTCTCATCTCATCCACACACCTGATTAAAACATGAAAACATCAGCCTCTCATCTCATCCACACACCTGGTTAAAACATCAGCCTCTTGTTTCATCCATACACCTGATTACATTTTAATGCATGTTTTAATCATTAAAACATGCACAGATCACTGCTGATGTAAAATACCACAATGACAGAAATCAATGAGGTGTTTGTGTTTTAAGGGTGTCACTATCACAGGCACAGTGTGGGGGTCTTAGGGGCTTGGTACACTCACAGACATGTCTCTCATGTGAGAACCGTGTGAGAGAGAGAGAGAGAGAGAGAGAGAGAGAGAGAGAGAGAGAGAGAGAGACAGAGACAGACAGACAGACAGACGGACAGACGGACAGAGGGACAGACAGACAGACAGACAGACAGACATAAAGTATAGCAGTAGCTCAGGAGGTAGAGCAGCCGTCTTGGAATCGGAAGGTTCCCAGTTAAATACTGCCTAAGGCGCTACAAAAAGTGCATTTACTAGTACATTTAGAGAGACAGGATGGGCACGCCCTTAACTGACCTGCAGTCTGGTTGCCCTGGTAACCAGTGAAGAGCAGCCAGGGAGCCCATCCCTCCAGGAAGAGATCAGCGGACCTCTCAGCCACACGCAGGTCATGACAACCCAGACCAATGATGACGTCACTCTGAGGCAGCGGTGGAAAAAGTACTCACATGTCACTACTTGAGTAAATGTTTCAATACTGCATTGTAGTAATACACTGTCACAAGCAAAAGTACGGAATTCAACATTTTGTTGGGTTAAAGTACAAAAATATTGGCATCAAAATGTACTTAAAGTACCAAAAGTAGAAAGTAGTCATTATGCAGAATATGTCCCATTTCACAAGTTTTCAAAAAATCAAATAATCTACAAAGTAGTAACAAAAGTTTAATAAAAAAGTAATTTGTCTCTGAGATGTAGTGGAGTAGAAGTAAAAGTACTGAAAATTCTCCAGTAAAGTAAAAGTACCTCAAAATTGTACTTAAGTACAGTACTTGAGTAAATGTACTTAGTTACTTTCCACCACTGCTCTGAGGGAACAATGACACCAATAATGGCAGCGGTGGAAGAAATACTCAGATTTTTTTTACTTAAGCAAAAGTAGCAATATAACAATATAAAAATACTAAGCCTAAGTTCAAAAGATTTACTTGAGTTACTGGCATCAAAATATACTTAAAGTAAAAGTACAGTACTCAAATTGCTCAGAATTTGTCAAACTACTTAACACTGCCGTGTTAAGTGGTCAGAATGGGTGGGCCGCGAAATCTTTTGAGATTTTCAACATCTAGAAAAGGTTGGAAACCGCTGAATTATGGCATTTCAGGTTAGAGTTTAGATTGATTTGGCACATAAAAGCAAGTTTGATTGTGATTTCATGTGATCAAACAATCCTTGCCTTTTCCAGAGGCTGATGCAGACAGAGGTAGTCCCATAGAATTCTGGCCGATTTCTCACTCTCACTGTCCATTCCTCTCACATGCTGGCCTGTGGGGAGAACAAGAGACAGAGAGAGAGAGAGAGAGAGAGAGAGAGAGAGAGAGAGAGAGAGAAAGCAAGCAGACTTCAACACAAAAGACAAAACATTAAGATAATGTTCTAAAAAATAAAGCAACAACTCCTCTCTCTGTCATGATCATTGAGAGAAAAGAGACACTGAGCATTTCTGACCTCAATAGAACTGGCACAGAGCGGTCGTATGAGGGTCCACTCACACAGAACTGAAAACATGACACAGCAAGCCTCCAGGACAACAGTGCTTTCAGGCCGGCTGTTTGACGTACCGCAGGCCGTCTTTTAAAAGCACAGGAGGAGAGACCGTGGCTCTAAATCTGTAGCGCCATTCAGGTCATTCACTCTCCAGCATCATCACCACCCATAAACATCCTGGGTCCATCTCCCTCCCCGAGGTTGACAGCTTCCTTTCTCCCAGGCAGTGTTGTTTTTTAGTGTTTGCATTATAAGTGACTGCAGTGGGCCCCTTAACCACCAGGGGGTCCCCGTGGGATGGGGATTTCTTTTTATGGCTATGTAATAGCAATTTCACAGAAATTGAATAGAATGGCAATCTGTTCAACATCATTTCTGTTTATTTAATTGTATTCAAACCATAGTTCCTTGGCTGCAGCTGTCAAATCCAACAGCTGAAGAACACTTCCCCCATGCACTGAACTCCTACACTCTGTCAGCAGAATCTGTTTTAGTATGGACGTACATGGACATTCTTAGCTTAACTAGTCAGCATTACTATTATCCTGTCACTTAGTATAGCCTGTTTATATTTATCTCCATTTAGGGAGAGCACTACTACTATCTACTCTGGGTATAACAGGTGTCCAATGTGACACCTCATGTCTGAAGGCCAGAGCTCTGATGCTGTAAATGCTGTTTCTCTGCCTGAATCTTCCTACTAAATTGTCAATACTTCACCCTGACTGGATATTAGTATTTTACATAATAGCTAATTCAACAGAACCCGACTGAATTAATGCCATTTAGTTTAATCCTGACACTGACGTTTATTATTCTATTGCAGAGCTAGTATTGCTTGTACGTTGCCATACTGTCTGCAGATGCTAACACATTAGGCCTATTTACTTCTCCTAGAATGAAATTTAAGAATTTAAACAATTTAAATTTTAAAACAGAAATAAGCATTATACTATACTTAATCAGGCTTCAGCCTATAGGTTTTAACCACACTGATTTGGCTATTCCTTTTCTCAAGCCATTCATTGTTAGTCTTAGAGGATACAGATTGACTGAATCCCACTGAAGCAGAAAGGGAAAAAGTCATGTTACTACTGTAGAACTGTTAGGGGTGGGCAGCATTTATTTCCAGAGGGCCATACTGACTTCGATAAAATGAGTGAAGGGCCACACATTGTACAATTGAATTGAAACTTGAAACACATAGCGCTGAATGATGTTAAAACTGCATGAATTTGGTAGACATGCCAGACTACTTTAGAATAAGGTCCTTGCTTTCACAACAAGTATTTTCAGTTACAAAATGTTGATCTTTCTTTTTCTTTTTGTATCACTCTGGTGTACTCTGCACGAGGTTACAATGAAAAGATTACATAAAACAATCAATGCCGTATCGCATCTTGTCTGATATGCACCACTCCATAGGTCACTGATAAAACACATTGCACTCGCATTGCATTCATTATATATGGACTCACGGCAGACTGTTTCACTGTTACATTATAAACATAAAACATTTGAGTACATACCGATGGAGGAATGCAGGTATGTACTCAAATGGCAATAAATTACTATGAATTGGAGTTCAATTAATTTGTCTCAAAACCATTAACATATGGCATATGACTTGGCCGGTCGGATTGAGATGGTCAAAGGGCCGGGTCTGGCCCCCGGGCCGTATGTTGCCGATGTGTGGTTTAGGTTGTCATCAACATTGGCTGGTAACGTAGCATTCGTTACACTCTGTTTGTCATGTGACCCTAACTCTAAAAAACTATCCTTGCACAATAAAAACAAATCTGTTTGTGTTGTATTTTGGATTTCTTTCCGTTTATTATTTAGAAAAACTCACACCGTAGATAGTGACTCAAACATCGTGACTCAAACATTGCCTCAAAAAATATTTTACAAATGTATGTATACAGTTTAATACCTTTCAAGGCCTTTTTGATTAAATATGAATTTAAAATATAAAAATCAATGTTTGATGAATGACCAAAGGTCATGTCTCACTCTCAATCAGAATGAAATGGGAGCTCTGGTGAGCCATTTATGATAGGACGTAGCCTAGATTCATAGAAAAGGACAAACTATCTTTTTAAAACATCACATTTTACAACAACCTACATTCACAACTATTTGTAAATGATCAAAATGTTGTTGGCAAAAACATACAGTACATGACTGCCTGACCCTGCGAACGCTTACCTCTAGAAATCCTGTTAGCAACAGCAACAGCAGCAGCATCAGCAGCCAGTAAACAGCCCTAAAGGGCTTGATGATATACTTCGTTGTGTGTGGTGTCACACACAGAGAAATAGCCGATTTGCAAGCTCACAACTCGTCACGCTGCAGCACATTGTGAGCTTGTAGATCTGCTATTTCTCGGTGCGCGACACCAGCATGCAACTAAGCATAAATACGGCTTAACCCAGTGCACACAACAGGCCAGGCAGAGGGCAGAGGTCAGCTCGGTGTCACACTCTGCTAGTGTGGGTTTGTTTATCAGCCTTCCAAAACAAAAAGAAATGTCCCTCACCGCTGCTCCACACAAGCAGAACGGGATTAATCAGCTCCTGCGTTGGAAATCCACTCGTTTGTTCGATTCTTTTAAATGTGGGCTGATAACCTTTTCAATTAATGTGATGTTTACTTCAGCACAAAATGAGAGATGACTTAGTAGCTGTGAAGGAATAAATAACTGATGTTCATATTATGTCACCATGTGGATGCTAATGTGTCTAATATAAAACATATTTGTGCAATATGAATAAAGCATGCAAAACTAAAATATAAAATATAAGACCTGACCGTTGTTTTCAAATAAACTGTATTAACCAAAATACGTTTTAAATTTCAGTCATAAACAAACACGCAACAAATTCTAGTCGTCACATGTGAAATCTCACAGAAATGTTTTTACTATTAGGATACAGAGGTGAGTTCTGAAGCATAATTCCTCTCTATCAGACATTGCTCAGTTCTATTTCCAGTGTTGAGCAGAAAAGTAACATATTAAAGTAATATTACACCAGTAACAAGAAGTAAGAGAATACAATTGCCAAAACATACTTGTATTACATCTACTGATTCAAGTAATGCTGCATTACTTTTGTGTGTGTGTGTGTGTGTGTGTGTGTGTGTGTGTGTGTGTGTGTGTGTGTGTGTGTGTGTGTGTGTGGATGGTTACTTTTCATACCAAGTAATATGTTAAGTAATATTATTACTACTTAAGAAGTAATAAGTAAAGAATAACTTATTACACTCCCTGAGTAACTTGTCCAACACAGCCTATCTGTGAGAGACAGCATATTTCCTCCTCACCTGAAGCACAAACACCCCCTGTTTCTTACACAAGTTTACTGCCACCTGGTGGACTTGTCCTGCTTCACACCCTGGAGGTTGCCATCATACAACTCTCTAAGGTGGAGGATCAAATCCTCTGTGTTCTGTCCTGTAAGCGCCGATACAGGAATAATCCTCTGGGTGACGTGACTCCTGAGCATCTCCAGTTGATCCTTGGCCTCGGGAAGGTCCATTTTGTTGGCCACGATGGCATGAGGCCGGTCAGACAGACCGGGCTCGTACTGCTCCAGTTCATAGCGCAGGTGCTGCAGCTGAGTCCAGGGTTCGGGAGTGGACATGTCCAGAACGAAGAGCAGGAAACGACAGCGCTCGATGTGCTTCAGGAAGGAGATGCCCAGGCCACGGTTCAGATGAGCCCCACGGATTATCCCTGGGATGTCCGCCACTGGAAAAAGAGTCGTATTATTTTCATTCTCTTCCATTTGAGAAGTGAATAGCAACATAATATGCAGAAATATAACTTATGCAATGCATGGCTTGCACTTATTCTCTATAGCAGTGGAATTCAAACATTTTGTGCCCAAGGGTTATTTACTTTTCTTTATCTTTTTCCTACAATGTAAAGTTTTCAACCTTGGGTGCGTTCGGAAATACAGCACTGAGCGCACTGGACAATACAAACTAATAGGCGAGTGCGCTCCGGTGCGCAATTTCCGAACGCACCCTATAATGACATTCCCAAAATAAAGTCGCCAGATTGAAAGTGGTTAAAATATATAAGAATTTGCTTCATTTTTAAATTAGTTTGCACAAAGTACTGATATACAATAGTACATTTACCATAATTCATAACTTTGTTGTATATACAGTAAGAATAATCTGTTGTTGTCACAAAACACCAAGGCACACCTGGACTTGTCTGATGACAAACCATTTGAGAACATTATTGTGCAGAATAAATGAATGACCCGTGAGTTGTTCATGATCCCTGTACTTAATGATGCCCACATGGGGGTTGAGGGTAGTGAAGGGGTGGGGTTAGGGTTTATGAGGGTTAGGTGTTACCTGCCACTTGTTCATGATCCCTGTACTCGACGATCCCCACATGGGGATTCAGGGTAGTGAAGGGGTACGCAGCTACTGCAGGTCTGGCGTTGGAGATGGCCCTTAGAAGTGATGATTTCCCCGCATTTGGAAACCCAACCTAAAAGTCGTAAAAAAAAAAAAAGAAAAGCTTTTAAAATATACCTTGTACAGTAGCATCAAGCCGGAAACATTATTAACCACTTAAACCCTATATACATCATTGACCTGGCTCCCCCAGAAGTCTGTAGTTGGCCCCCTCCTTTTTCCCTCACACCAAATCCTCCCACCAAAAATAGCCTGTAGTTTTCACGTTTCAAGTAAACATTTATTTTGTTGCCGTTTTGTAGAATTATTTATCCACACCTATACATTACACCTATCCATTTAATTTTTAACTATCAATCATTTAGCTGGGGACCCCCTGGAAACCCCTCAAGGACCCCTGCGGACCGTTCTGGCCTAGCGTAGCATGTAAACTCACCAGACCAGCATGGGCCATGGTGCGTAGTTCCAGCTGGAGGGCTCTCTCCTGGCCCGGCGTTCCCGGAGTGGCCGTCATCGGAGCGCGGTTTTCGTTGGACAGAAAGAAGCGGTTCCCCTTCCCTCCAGCCCCTCCAAACACAGCCACGAACTCCTGGCCGTGATCAGAGAGGTCTGCTACGATGTTCCCCTGTTCCTTCACCACCGTGCCAACTGGCACCTACCAGAGAGCAAACACGTCAAAACAACACCACAATCATTTCAATTATTAACAATATTTTTTTATTGTAGATGTTCACTGTATATTTTCCCACCTGCTAAAGACTTTTTATCTATGTGTGCCAACGTTTTTTAACAATTGTAAAACTAAAAGTGAAAATATATACAAGCTCACAAGGCGGAGCTTTTACATCGGCTATTGTTGCTAATACTATTCGTCTTTTTTTACAAATGGAACCCTGCATACAACAGCAAGTGTTTAAGAAGTGAACATGTGTGAAATGAACTCACATAAAGGAAGGTGGGCTGGCCGTTGCGACCGTAACAGTTCTTGCTGCCTCCTGCGTGGCCATTTTCTCCTCTGTACAGTGGAGTAACCTGTGCCAGGGATTTGACCATCCGGTCAACTGGAAGCACGGCAATAACATAGACATTTATGGTCACATCATGATAACACACAGTGGAGAATAAACTGTGAGAAACAGACGGACAGTGACTACAGTATGTCTATATGAAACCTTTTAACAATGGACTGAACCCATCTGTACACTATATTGTTTTCTCCGTGAGGGGAAGAGGAGCGCTTATTTTTGTTACTTGAACATCCTTAAATCATTTGACAACAAGGCAGGCACTCCATGAGGCGAGCGAGTGACCACGGCGAGCAGACGAAGGCCATGTGCGTCGACAAGTGCGCCATCCTAGTTGGCAAGGTGTGCCACCTCACCTCACAAAGTTATACCTTGAGAAAGTGTCACTGAGGTTCCACATGAGCCCATGTGAATGTGGATAATGTTACCCAGCAAATACTAACGAAAACACAAACTCAAAAGTGCTTGTGATTTAGTCTCAAAATCCCAACTATTTAACAGCATGTGGGTTGGACAAGCCCACATTAAAACAGAGCCACTTGGCTTAATACATCTATAATTGTGTGGATGAAGCATAAACAAACTGAATTAGAATGCTGCAAAGTGAACTGAAAAACAGAGGACTTGTGTCACACTGACAGAAAGGTTTAAGGCAGGTTGTACCTTTGATGATGATGTTTCCTCCATCGCCGCCGTTCCCGCCGTCGGGACCCCCCCACTCTTTACGAGGCTCGCTGTGGAAGCAGCAGGCCCCCTTCCCACCGGACCCCGCAGACAGCTTCACATTGCGGTAGTCAACAAAGTAACGGCTCTATGGAACACAACAAACAATAATCAGAATTGAATTGATAGCAGCGTTCTGTTTTTATGCACCACATAATTTGGAACCAACTTGCTGAGAACTAAGTTTCTTTTTCTTTTAATTACGCTTTTGATAGATTTCTTGTTAGCTTTATTTTCTATTGTTTTTACTCTTTAATAACTAATTTCAATTATATTAAAATGTCCTTTTGTAATGTCTTTCTTTTGCGCTTTGTCTTAATGATGTTATTGTTTTGTGTAAAGCACTTTGAATTGTCTTGGTCTTGAAATGTGCTATACAAACACACTTACAATGAAGTAATGAACAGTCTGGGTTCACGGATGAATGATTATGTACAATACTGTTATACTGTTTGCACAACACAACACATGTCTTGGAGTGCCATGCTGTTGAGTGCCAATGTTTAATTTTCCCAGTAGAATAAATTACTGGTGCAACAGTTAATCGAGCTAATTGATTTAATCGATTATTAAAAAAATAATCGATTTGAATGAAATAATCGATTTACGAAAAAGAATCTATAATAATCTATAAGCTACGAGAGTACTTCTCGATTATTCGAAAAAGTAAGAACAGCACCAAGGATATATGATAGTTGCAGCCTGTTACAGGTTGGGTTTAGTCAAGTGGGTTTAGTGGCTGTGCTTCATGTTTCTTGTGTCTCCTTTCTGATCCTGCTCCTTTACCCCCCTTCTTACTAGGGTTCCCAAACTTTTCAGGGAGGCCACGACCCCCCAAAAGAATCATATTTGAACTGGGGACCCCCCACCCTGACAAGCGCTTGGAATTGTAGTCATTACATTAAAGGCATGGGTTTCCAAGGCTACATTTAGCTTGACTCCGTTCCACAGATAAATATTGTTAAAATAGACTAACTACAAGCTCACATGTGAGCTTGTAGATCGGCTATTTACACAATGTTTGACTCTTTCTTAAGCAAAATGTTACAATTTGGCATTAAAAAGGTCTTAAAGTCATTAAATTGTAACTTTAGAAATGTGCTGATACCCTGTATACACTACACTGTATGTTAGTTTGTTTACTGAGTGAGAAAACAATGTTGCATCTGGGGAAGCCGGCTCCCAGTTTGGGAACCACTGCCTTACACCAGTAAAGTGACAGACTGACTGATTAAAGACTGGTGCAACTGATCAGCCACTCACTCACTACCTGATTATAAAAAGGCCTGTGAAACATACTGCACTTCGATTCAACACCTGGCTGCCAAGCAGAGCAGTGGCTCTGTGTGTGTGTTCTCTAAGCTTACCTTATCCTTACCATGAGGTAGTGAGTTACTGTAGTGATGGGTGACTGTCTCTCTCTGTAAGAGCGTGTGTGAGGTATAGTTAGGTATAGTAACTGTGTCTCTCTTTAGTATTAGTTAAGTTTAGTTAAGTGTGTTTGTTTCACTTCATCTAAGTTGTTGGTTACCTGTAGTGACACACCAGTGATTGTGATTCTCTTCAGGAGTATGCTTCCACTTGCATACATTGTCGGTGATCTTTATTGAATTTAGTTAATCCTTTTGTTTGCTTGATTGTGTATTTATTTATTTAGTGGTTAATTCTAAATGTGGTTTTGATATCCTTTTATTTTTTATACATGTGTTACAGTACACCCCTGACCCCTCATCCACTAACTCCAACTTTGGGTTATAATAACACAGGCATAAAGATAGATCAGATGTTTAATTTTCTCAGACTGTATAATTCATTGTGTAATAAATGCACAAAGCTTACCAGTTTCTTTTCAGAGAGGTCTCTCTTTTTGGGGGTTGCTCTGGCTTTGGCCCACTGTGCACAGGTAGTGGTGACATGTCTGATGTCACCAGCAGGAGCAGCTGATGGCCATCTCACAGCTGCACAACATCTGGACGTCAACAAGACCAATCTATTCAGTCCAACTATGTGTCCTAGTGTTTTGTGGTGGCTGTTAATCCACATGTGAACCCTCGACATTGTCACCAACATGGTGACGTTCGGCAGAGAGGTGCTTCTATTCTAATGGCATGATCTATAAAAGCAGTACGTTAATAACAATAATACTAGCTAACGTTGACTTTATGTCACTATGTCACCTCAATGCCTTCACCAATGCTAGTAGCAACTCATGCTAGCCAGAAAAGTCATGCCATTTAACCGCATAAAACTAGAGAGTCAAGCTATACGTGAAGAACTGTGTCCAAATGTCCGAGTCCAAGACGTTGTCCAAAGTTTGCTCATATATTGACAACTAGAAATGTAAGTTTGTTTAATATGAACTCCTGACCTGCTGCCTTACTACTAAAGCAAACAGCAACACGGATTACACATGACTACGGAAGCCTAGAGAACGGTCTTAATTTGAGCAGTGTTGCCATGTTTCGCGAGAGAAACAAGCAACCATGTCTATGAAAACAAAAGCCCAAAAGAAGTAGATCTGCTAACAATTGTAGGCTTTACTAGGCTACTTTAACTTCACAACAATTATTAGAAAACATATGTTACTAGTTACTTTGTAGATTTTGATTATTACAAAACATACCATAACATATCAACCACTTCAGCCCTATTTAAACTTCTACAAGCTCACAAAGCATCACATCGCGACACGTTGTGAGCTTGTAGATCTGCCATTTTCAAAAAATATATTTTATATTATAATATTATTATATTATATATGATAACTTGTGAAAAGGGGGCATTCTCTCCATAATGAGTACTTTTACTTTTGTATTGATGCTAATACTTGCACTTTTACTCAAGTGCATTTTGAATATGGGACCTTTACTTTTACTATTTGCAGTATTGATATACTTTTACTTAAGTGGAATATTTGAGTACTTTTTCCACCACTGGATTACTTCACATAAAGCAAATAAATAAATAATGCTTAATGATACTTCTAGATAATACTAATAATCATTTTCACTACTAGTCATATTTCTGCAAACTCGTGTCTAACATTTAAAAATAAATGCAGCACTTTGATTCTACCTAATGGTAGAATGTCCTCAATAAAATAAACAAGATGTTTACCAAAAAGGAAGGTCAATTTGTGTTATTTATTAAACAGTAACAAAAGACAGCTGAAAAGAATAGGCAATGCAGTCTACAGTATATAGTAAATCAACATTCATATCTTGTGTATTCATACCACCCTCCCCCTCTCTGTATCTCAAACACACACACACACACACACACACACACACACACACACACACACACACACACACACACACACACACACACACACACACACACACACACACACACACACACACACACACACACACACACACACACACACACACACAGTATTAAGACATGACATGTATTACATATTCAAAACACTCAGGAAAACAATGATACAGATGTTGTAGCCTATGATTGTCACTGTTCAGTGGATAATAAAGTTATTTAGTTGATTGACATACTAACTACACGTATCTTCTCATCTCCATTTCAGCCCAATTTATAATTCATCGTACAACGGTGTCATGCACTGAAAATCGTGATTTACAAGCTCACAAAGCTGCACGAAATTGCGACACTGTTGTATGATGGAACATAAACTAAGCATAACCCTGCAAAAATATGGCAAATACAGTGTTAGCTGTTCACAGCCAAGATGAGATGAATACTATAGCATACCCCAGAGTTGAATTCTCACAATCATAGCATCTTTACGAATCACATTTCTGTGTAATAAACTGTCTGTGATTATTGGCATAATAACCAGAGGTTTTCTTTGTGTAACATTTGAAATGACAAAAACACTTGCCCATTCTGAACGTGATGAAAACGTACAGTACAGCAAATAAACAAAAAAGATAAGGCAAGCGTGCATGTACTGTAGGAGTTACTGTTGTCTTACTATCTGCACCGTCCTACAGCAGTTTAATAAATGTTAAACTTTCACTGAAAATAACACTAAAGTATGCCATTTTACATCTACATATAACCCTTAAGTGATATGTAAATATATCACATAGAAAATAGAGTAAATAAATTGTTATTTAAAAAACAAAATGAAATAATAGCACCTATAAACTTTTGCTATAACATAAAAGTACACGTACATTGTATTAACGTTACACAAGAAGCCACAATGAAAAGCAACCCAATATGACTGAGTGTATTGCACTTCGCAATTAGAGGTGCTGGGGACATTCTACCATTCTATCCATGTTACTTTGGCTTTTTGAGGATTATTTCTTAATAAACAGTTAGTAATCACACTGCAATAAAAAAGTACACAGTTACCAGTAAAACTTACTTAAAGTGCAGACAAAGTGGCAAAGCATAATCATATAAAATAACGATCTGATCAATATAGTGTCACTTTTTATTTCTGCAACTCTAAGATATCTGTGCGTGCAGAATAATTACCACAAAAAAAAGTTCAGCGTCATAACAACTACTGTAACATTAGATATGATTATCATGGTCAAAATACACACTCCTAAGACTGAACCAGGCCAGCCCTCTATCTATTGTGTCTATGAGCTAAATAAGACATATGCAGACACTAAGACAGTGAAAACACACACCTACACATCACAGTTTGACTAACACAGACAAACTTCCCTGAACAAGCCAGGCATAAGGATCAACATTTCCACCTTCTCAATCCTTTATCATGAGATAACACTGTATCTACTAGGGACTAAAGCAACGATCTAGTCTGTTGAATAAATATTAGCGAATGTCTCCTTGTGTCTTCAGCCTAACTTGCGTAATTGTAGCTACAATCTATAAAACAGATGAGCTGGTGAAAGTAAAATAAATGAAAACGACACAGCATAAAAAGGTGAGTTATAATAGAAACAGGGAGGTATATAGAGGCAGGGTCCTGAGGCTTCAACATGACACATCTCTACAGATCTCTCAGGTAGTTTCGGCATTAACTGACTTCATCCTGGACCTACCCTGGCTTTTAACCACTTTAACCCTGGCGTCCCAATTTTGGGCATGTCAATAATAGGCTAACATTAAAAAAAATAGCTACAAACTCACAACCCGTCGCATTGCGACACATTGTGAGCTTATAGATCGGCTTTATATTTTCGCGGTGCAACACCGCTGTGTGACGAGGTATAAAATATCGTCAAAGAACTGGGGTTGAGTGGTTAATGGGTTACAGAACTTCGTTCAGCTTTGATCCTGAAGAGAGAGCGAAGTAGGTGAGGAGAGGGTCATGTTTGTTCCGGCTATTTTCTCAGCTAAAGGGACGATGAATAAGACAAGAGGATACAATACATAGTATCACAGTTGAGTCTTTCACTTTCCAGATCCTTCCCCGTGTGATTTTCATCAAACAAGGAAAATAAGTGATACTTTATTGCTGATAGTTTCCATACTGACCCTATGAGATAAAAGATGACAGATTATTTACACGATAAGTGTAGTACACAAAGTTTAATGCATTCCTTAAAGCCCACTTCATAGATTTTTGACCTATCCTCATATAATTGGTCCTCACTAATGCTCATTTATAAGATGCTATAAGATGATGTTATTAATGCAAGAACAATGGCTTCTATTTCAGCATGCCAACTTTCCAGGAAGAGAAAGGCTGTAGTTTCTATTAGCTTGGAATTCCCATCGATGATGTCATTTGTTTCTGAACTGTCCACAGCCCACAAATGAGACATGTGAGCGAATAGATGGAAATTGTGCCCTTATAATGAGCATTAGTGAGGACCAATTATATGAAGATAAGGTTGAAAACGGGCGAAGTGCTCAAGTGTTTTATCGTTAAATCGAAAAGTATTCTATGATGTACTAATTTGAGTGTGGCTGAACATACAGTAGTTTAATATGTTGCACATATTAAGAGAGAGTGAGATACTTTCATAGTACGGTATATAAATTGTGAGTTTGTAGATCGCCTATTTTCGGCATGTGACACCTCGTATGTAACATACCTGTTCAAAGGTGTACGGTCTCTGTGCCTGTGCTCCAGGTGCACCCTGGGAGGAGCGGTAGGATCCATACTGTTGTCCTTGAACCTGTTGATACTGGGAGTACTGGGAGGAGGCACTCTGCCCAGCACCTGCAGGCGAGTCGTTCATACATGAACATTCTATGACCAGTTTGTGTGTGTATGCAGTGTTCCATTTGTACAAAAAAAAAGAGGTTGGGCATTTTCTTAACCACTTAAACATACTTCTTTGTATGACAAATATAATAAGATTTACATGCTCACAATATGTCACATCGCTATGCTTTGTGAGTTTGTAGCTTATCTTCAGTATCTTAACATAACAGTCTATATTAAATGCATATTTACCATATCCCTGTGGCTGTCCAGCGTAGCCCTGTTGTGAGGAGTACTGCTGCTGGCTGAACGGCTGTTGCTGGCCAGAGCTCTGCTGGTACTGCGCCCCCTGCTGACTGTACTGAGAGTTACCTGGAGGCACACACAAGTACACACACATTCATCTTTACTGACATTTATCATATGTTCTAGTGCTTTGACAGTACTACCTATAGACAACAAATAATCAGTAGGGCTTGGAATATTAATGGCGTGACACTGGAAAACAGCAACCCCTACTGTACAGAGTCAGAGACAGAATTCTGCAATAGTTCTTTGCAATAATTCAGTGAATTATTTTAAGGCTACATGGTACCTCATTCTAGAGGAGCAACAGTTAATCAAACTAATCAATTTAATCGATTATATTAAAACATAATATATTTTAAGAAAATAATCTATTTGAAAGAATAGCAAAAATAACAGATCTCCAAGGCAAACTCACAACAGGTGGCATCATTTTTGCATGACATCGTTTTTGACAAAGTATAGAATAGGGCTTAGGTGATTAATCATGCTAATCGATTTAGCCAATTATAAGAAATCACTTAGAATTGCTTTTGTGTCAATTTGTTGATATTAAATATATAGCCCCATATAAAAACGTGCTTCATATGTAAGTCATAGCTAGAATAATCAGTAAGAAAATAATGAATAGTTGTATCCCTACCTCCTTCATAGTAGTGTTGTGAAGATTCATCAAAGGACCTCTCATAGCCTTGTTCACCATACGACGACTGTTGATATGAGTACTCCCCATGACCTGCAGAAAGCGGCATTCAACACATAACAAATGCCACAACGACTCATCCCTCTCATAGTTGGAAGCGTAAACATTCACAATACATGTACAGTGGCAGAAAGACAAGCACACAAAAAACATTTGCTGGGCCTTCAACTTCAGTATGAACTCTGTGACACACAAGGCACAAACACCCCGGGAATTGCATTGCGCTCTGTCCGCGACAAACTGCTCAAACAATTTATGAAATCTGAAATTTCTGCACACCAAAAGGGGACAGTATGGACACAAGACACACTGGGAAGAAACATAATTCAGATCAACATCAGCCCCGTTCCCAACTTCTTTCGGTGCATTATCAACTCTCACAGTGAGGAAAAGAAAGGCCATGACCGAGAGGGTACGAATTTCATAAGGTTTAAGGCTGTGCATGATTACCATCAGGGTAATACTGCTCGCTGGAGCTCTGATTGTGCCCAGACTGCTCTCCGTAGAACTCGTCTTGGCCCATGTACTGCTGTGCAGGTCCTGCAAGACAGGCGACACCACGATGGATTAATGAGGCGGTCGGACCAACTGGCCAATGTGTTGGTGGTGGTTAGAGGAACTGGGCCTGCTAGACACTGGGCTCTGGAGCTGTGTGTGTGTGTGTGTGTGTGTGTGTGTGTGTGTGTGTGTGTGTGTGTGTGTGTGTGTGTGTGTGCGTGCGTGCGTGCGTGCGTGCGTGCGTGCGTGTGTTCGTGTGTTCGTGTGTTAGTTTGTGCGCACATGCACGCGTGTGTCATTGAAAATGAAGGACAGGGGAGAGATTGAATACTGATAGATGATATCATGGATACTTTTGACTTTTGCTAGGATCCCTTATTCAATGAGCAAGTGAAGACTGTCCAATTTTATGTGTCTTGATTCTGCTGAGAGCTTATGATGTCTAATTTCACTCACTGACCATGAATTTGTTTTTTTACAAAAATATATATGTTCATGAAAAAAATATTCAAGCCCAATTTGGAACCGGTCATGGATAACCGAATAAACTACTAATGAATAATGCCATGGAAGTGATTATATCCCAGGGTGATTATGAGAAGAAAAAGCCAGTTATCAGGGAGAATCTGATCTCTGCTTGGTGTCAGTGTGCAGAAACTCCAGATTCCACTCCTTGTCTTCACATCCTATTAGTTGAACTTAATAATACAAAAAACATCCGCAGCAAGAGATGAAAAGAAACCAGACAAACTCAACAAAAAAGCTGCGAAAACCATCTGCAGACCAGTTTTAAATCTAATCAAAAGTGAAGGAAAATTGAAGGAATAAGGTGTTCAACGGAACCTGTTAATTTCTACATCAGTAGCAAAACCTCCTCTGATATCACCTCCTATTATCACCCAGGAACCACAGAAGAGCCTTAGCAACAGCCTTACAACCAATCAGAGGCTGGCTGGTGAGCGAGGCACCCAGACAAACTTTGGATATAATGTTACCAACAATAATAATAATAATAACACCCCCCTATGTGGAAATATTTAATCTAGTCAAGTTAGGATCATAGTGTGGTACAGTAGAGTGAATGGTGCCTTTCATCTGTTACCCTGGAAACCGTCTCCCATCCTGTTCAAGCAATGAGGCACGTGTCCAGTCCACATCTTTCAAAAGACGAGACGTTAGGAGCTATTATTAGGTTCATGCTGACATAGCATCATGGGTAAAATGATTTAGAGATCGAGATCTGATGTGACAAGAGTGATATATTTCCATCTGGCTCTTAAAGTCACAAGCACCCAGGACAGACTACCAAACCAAAGAGCTTCAACATCTGCTCTGACTTTTCAGATAGTCACAGAGAAACCAATGATGAAGACACTCATCATACAAATATCACATCCACTGTCGTTTTCAAGCTTACAGCCGTTATAAACATTTGACATTATACACACACTTATTGAACACCTTTTAACCGTTCCAACAACCACTACGTATTAATTTCACTGCAAAATATCAAGCCACCAGCTTGCTAATTCAAATATGAAGCACTTTCTAATTCAAGCTACTGTATATTGACACAAAAAAAACATTTACCCTTTCTTCCCACACACACACACACACGCACGCACGCGAACGCACACACACACACACACACACACACACACACACACACACACACACACACACACACACACACACACACACACACACGCTAAGCCGAAGCTGATCAATCAGAATGATTTGCATAATCAATCATTTTCCCACTGCCAACCCACAGTAGCGTGAAGAGAGAAGTGGTCACCACTTACCTTGCTGTGAAGAGCGGTAAGCCATTGGCCTCTGAGACATCATACTGTTTCCCTGGCCACCCTGGCCCATCATGCCCATGGCTTGTTGTTGTCCCTGATAGTGCTGTTGGCCCCCGGGGGCCGGGGAGTAGTGTGAGGTGGCTGACTGTTGTTGCATCATGGACACTGGGAGGTAGGTGGGATTATGGGAGAGAGATGATCTCATGCGTTATTCACCAGTGATTTTCACATCAAGGACCCCCAAATTGATACGCATTAAGCTGCAGGCCCCGACATTTGAGAAGATGTGGTGCCAGGGCGACACCCATAAAAGAAGATCTTGTTTAGATTGGATTAGATTAAGTACAGAATTCTGCAACTACCGTACTATGATCTGAATAAGCCTTCTTATACGGTACATTCTCTAAATGATTGGATTACATTCTAGACCACTTTCCACCTGGCGTCCCTATTCTGTTAATGTCTTTGGCAAAAACTTCAAAAATAGCCGATGTACAAGATCACAGCACGTCACATCATGGCTCGACTATTTTTTTTTTAATTGCTTAAGTTGTACTGTTCCTTATTTTGCTGGGGACCCCCTGGAACCCCCTCAAGGATGCCTGGGGGTCCCCGGACAACACTTTGATCTACACAGATGCACTGATCGCCAACATCAGCAACAGCACTTACCGACATACAGTACATGTTGTTTTCACAACCGAGGAAGAGTGAGTAAAAAGTGTCGACAAAATTAAAAATCAAGAAACAAACTAAAAAACATAGTTCTCTAAAAGACTTTTAAGATGCTCTTTAAGTACAAATGCAAGGGAATGCCAGTGATATGAGTGCATAAACAACAATAAATACACACAGACAACCAGAGAAAGAAGGGCTGCATCTCAAAGGTCAGAGAATAAGAGAATTAACCACATTAACCCTGGGGCCCTTATTCTGGGCTTTTTTTCTTTTCTTTTTTTACATTTCTTTCAGAAAAATGTTTCAAAAACAGTGGAAATATCAGATCTACAAGCTCACAACTCGCCATGATGGCACATGTTGTGAGCTATTTTCTCATACATTGAAGTACATTGTCACACTCTGACCCTGTCCCAAGACTGGTGACACCTGTGCGCTCAGCTGCCCGCATGGAAAGACAGGGGGCGGGGCTGAGGACAGGGTCAGAGTGTGACATACATAGGGTAAAAGTGGTTAAGCCTGGAGCGGGGAGGTGAGGAACAAAAAAAGCAGGACCTCTCTGATGAACTGAATGTGTTTGGTTGTTTTAGTTTGTCGGTTGTCTGGGCAACAGGAGGGATTCAGAAATTATGGAATGTCAAATTCTGCATCTGAAAAATGTATTGGTTTTAAGAGCAATGTGTTGATCGTTGTTATTCTTTGTCCCCATGTAAATGTAAAACAAGGGCAGAAATCACGTTTCATATCTTGCCGTAATAGACATGTATAGATCGGCTATTTTCTGCGAAGATATTTAGGGTGCGTTCAGAAATATAGCACTGAGCACACTGGCCAATACAAACTAATATGTGAGTACGCTCTGGTGCGCATTTCCGAACTTAGTGTCGAGTGAAAACAGAAGAGGGCCTAGTATAGAGCCCTGGGAGGACTCCGGTCAACTAGAGCTTGAGTGGCTAAGATATGTTGTGATTTAGGGCAAGACGAGTTGAGTTGAGAACTGAGAAATGATTGTCGGCCTCTCTGCCTGCGTCTTCTAAGCCCCAACATAGCCTATTCAACAGCTCAGCATATGTAGAGCTGGACCGGATCCCTCTACACCTGTACCGGATCATCCCTCTATACTCGGACCAGATCCTTCTACACCCGGACCGGATTCCTCCACACCTGGACCGGATCCCTCTAAACCCGGCTCACCTGGGTTAGACTGCATGTTGAGGTTGCTGCGGGAACAGGCGGAGGACGAGGAAGAGGAAGAGTCATATGGATCATGCTGCCCTGCGAGGAGGGAGCGGGGGGGCCGCAGCCGGAGGCTGAGGCCATCAGGCTGAGGGTAGAGGAGGGACCAGACTGTGTGGGGATGTGGCTGGGGCCTGACGACACAACACGCACAGTCCCAATGCAGTGGTACCATCATCATCACCATCATCATATTCATATAGGCATCATGGGAACACATTCAGTTCATCTTTACCGGAAGCTTCTGCGGGTGGTATAGGGCTTGAGTGATGGGCTATGTTAGTCATGGGTGCAAAAGTAAATAAATTAAAGGATTAGGGATAGATCGGAAGGCACAAGTTAGCTGTAATGGAACACAGAATTGTATGGCTATATAGAGCATTAGCTGGACTAAAAGCTAAGAGCACAGACGCTTGCAAGCAGTAAGTTAATTAATTGCAAGAAGTCAAAGTGGACGCAGCAGACATGCGGCAGAGTCAGAGAAAGACATGCACTCGAGACCAAGGACCGACAAGCGTTTGTGTGCTTCTATGTGTGCACATTTGATTTTGTGTGAAAGAAAGCACACGTGACAAGTCTGTACGTGTGGAACTCCTGTGTGGAACGATCTCTCACCATTGGACATTTGACCCTGCATCATGGATGTGGTTGGGGGTCCCGCCGGAGCCATACTGTCATTGAGGTTGCTCTGGGAGTGACCCCCGCTCTGGCCCACGCCTCCAGGTCCCATCGACATGTTGGGAGTGGGAGGCTGCGGAGGGAAGACATTGATGGATGTCACAATTTATAGGTGTCAAAGTAAAGAGATAGATAGGTGCCGTGTGTGGATAAGAACAGTATAGCCTGATACTTATTATTACTTGAATACCTATCCCTGAAACCTGATGAGGCAGACTTACCGCAGGTAAAAGTGACTGCATATTTTGATTGGAGTCTGCTATTGTGGCCAGATAAACAAGATTTCTGTGCAGGACCTGCTGATACCTGTCAAAAAGCACAGAGCCGTGAAAATGTCACCGCTATGATTGCTTTTGTATAGGCCGATGTCTGCACACTGACATATGAAGCCTCAATGTGGAAAGACATGACACCTACTGTGTGCATTCTGCTGTCTTGCCTTTGCTTTGGTAATCCATTATGCATTGTATTAAATGATGATTCTCATCCAGCATCTTTGGGGGAGAAAATATTACAATACAGAGTATGTTAAATTACATGGGAACATGCTATAATTCAGAAACAAAAAAAGGGGGTCTGGACTCCGAACTTTAAGATCAGACACCTGCACACACATGCGTGCACGAACGCACACACGTGCACGCACGGGCACACGCACGCACGCACGCACGCACGCATGCTCGCACGCACACACACACACACACACACACACACACACACACACACACACACACACACACACACACACACACACACACACACACACACACACACACACACACACACACACACACACACACACACACACACACACGCCTGTCTATTCTCAGAACAATCTGGGTCAGGTGTTTTTTTTCCCTTCATGTTTAATTTTACCATAGAACCTTGGAGAGACACTGAACTAGGACGGAGACAGTTTCTCCTCCTGCAGGCTTGCTTTATCCTTGGCATCTCACCGTCATTTCTTACATCAAAGTCAGCTTTGCTTTGTAATAGGCGTCAGTGGGCTAGTCCAGTGGTTCTCAACCTTTTCAGGCCGTGACCCCCCAAAACAATATTTGGGGGGTCGCCCTGGGGAGGGGACCCCCACCCTGACAAGCACTTGGAATGTAGGAGTTGAGGCATTACATTTTGTTTGACTCCACAGATAAATATTGTGAAAATAGCAGATCTACAACGCCTCCAGGTGTTGTGAGCTTGTAGATCGTCTATTTTCACAATTATTTCCTCTTTCTTATATTATTTGACAATTTGGCCAATGTTTGACCAGTAGGATAGTTTGTTTATTACTTTTGATGCAGTAGCCACAGTAATGGTCTTTTTCTTTCTTCTTATTTTTTGTTTTAAGGTATTAAAATGTTCTTAAAAGCCCTTAAATTGTCACTTCACTGTCATCTGGGGACCCCCACAAAATCATGCGGGGACCCGCCCCACAGGTTGAGAATCACTGGTCTATTTCACCGATAGGCAGACAGACAACAGCACCCATCCCTTTAAACACATGGCTCGGTCAAGGATACAAATTAAAACTGTCTGGTTCGGATAGTCCCACGTTTCTCACTTTCTTTCCACCATGCGCTACAGAATTGTCATTGGGGTGCCTCTATTTTGAGGAGTCACAATGTGTATTCATATTTAAAAAGATGTCTGAAAAATTACCATAGGCTATTTGTTTAATATATACTATAGGCTCTAAAGGGCAACCATATAAGATTCAAAACATCAATTGATACCAAACATATCGCCTATCTGTTTCACATAGCCTACGAAAAATATTAACCTAAATGCAAACGCAACACAATTGATCCCTTGACAAGAAAGATATTAACGGTAGCCTATTATTAGCGTCCATCATATTGCGCTTTGTTTGGCATCCTTCAGATCAGTACAACAGTTGCCATTGCTTCTGATATTTACCACCAGCTACTTTCCCCTGACTGACGGTTTGCTGTCACGATTACAAAATTGAAGTTGACGGAATTGTCACTCAAATAATTGCTATTAATTGTGTTTTTGGAATTGAACATTGGAACATATGAATACAAATTTAATTTCTGTTCCTAATCAAAAATTGCACAGGGCAGATATGACAAATAACTTAAATATACAAATAAATTGTTGACATATTTATTAATTTTATACTTATACTTAGCAGCGTTGTAAGCTTGTAGGTCTGCTATTTCTGCTTGTATGAATGTATGAATATTTCTTGAACATGGAAACGATTATGACGATTATGACAAAATAATTGCGATAAGATGATTATGTAATAGCCTAATTGTGACAGGCCTAGGTAGATCGCACGCTCGCGCCCATGAAATAATACAATATTATATATATTTTTTAAACATAAATTAACGCCCTGAACGGCTTTTTACCTTTTGGATCGTTTGTTGCGTCACCTCCCCTTTATTACCCCCCCTGGGGCGCGCCGAGGAAAATGCCACCGACATGTTGTCATATGGGAAATAAATAGCCTATAATACGCTTCTTTATTCTAATATTTATTATCTGGAGCACAGCCCCCTCTATTAGGCTACACAGTTTCACCATTACTCTGAAATAGGGGTATTCAGGGATTCCGTTCTGTTATACATTGCTCGGTCATGAAAGCACTTATTTTTTTCCCTCAATTAAGTTGAATAGATTACAATGTTTTAGGAACATATCATTTCTCCTCCATGCAAACAACTCCATAAAGAATACAACGTTTTTTCAGGGATAGACGAACCCCCCAGCTTGCTCTGTTTTTGGTATAGTCCACAGATTGAGTAGCCGCTACCACTTTTCTCACTGAAGTGCGTTGTATCTTTTGATCAGTGAATGTAAAGTAACTAAGTACATGTACTCAAGTACTGTACTTAAGTACAATGTTGAGGTATTTTTACTTTAATGGAGTATTTCCAATTTCAATAGTTTTACTTCTACTCCATTACATCTCAGAGGCAAATATTATACTTTTACTCCACTCGAATTATTTGAAAACTTTAGTCACTAGTTACTTTGTAGATTTTGATTATTATTACAAAACATACATTGACTGTCATATATATTATATGACAGTCATGGATGAACTTCAACATAGTATTTGCACTTTCTTCCTTTTTAGCCAGTACATCTACATAAACGTTCAAATTTCAAATAATAAGTGCTTACCCCATGGCCACGGATGTTACAACTATGTACGGGCCTTCTAAAATACCCGTATCTACCGTATTGTTCAATAAAAAGCATTTTAATCCGATTTGTGGCCATTTTCTTTGCATTTCTTCCACG
The DNA here is from genome assembly GCF_963454915.1 of Gymnoscopelus microlampas. NCBI lineage: Eukaryota > Metazoa > Chordata > Actinopteri > Myctophiformes > Myctophidae > Gymnoscopelus > Gymnoscopelus microlampas. Next base: position 13,404,274 of record NC_139947.1, on the reverse strand, counting down.
CTTTCAACTAAGTGACCCTATCGGTTGGGAGGTGCATTGCACTCTAATACAATATAACTCAATGAGAAAATGGCCACCAATCTGATTAAAATGCTTTTTATTGAACAATACGAAACATAAGGGTACTTTTGAGAGACCGTACGTAATTCTAACATCCGTGGCCATGTAGTAAGCACTTTATATTTGAAATATAAACGAATAAAGAATGAACTGAATTAGCTTCAAGATCTAATTTATGTTCCATTTGGCATAATATTATGTATCTCACATCAGATCAGATTGTGGCCGTCATTTATACATGGCGTCAATAGAAAATGTCTCCCTCTCTTGATCGCTGGATTAAACAGCAGGTAAAATATATTGAAATATCTCACTCTATATAGTAATATAATATAATATAATATAATATAATATAATATAATATGATAGCCTATCTACAAGTACGTGTTGTGAGCTTGTAGATCTGCTCTCATTAAAGGACTTTTATAAATGTTATACATTTGAAAACTTGTGAAATGGGACCTTCTGCATAAAGTTTTTACTTTTGGTACTTTAAATATATTTTAATGCCAATACTTTTGTAATTTTAGTAAGTACATTTTTAATACCAAACTTGTGCTTGTAACAGACTATTTCTACAATAGGGTATTGATACTTTTACTTAAGTAAAAAGCAAGTACTTCTTCCACTGCTGGGGATATCAAACTCACTCAGGTGCATCTATCTATCTAATAATTAGCGTTGACGTCATTCTATAAATTACTTCCGTCGCTATTTGGCGCGTCTTCTGTCTTTCATAATAACATCCGAAGAGTTTACAACTGTCATTTGTCACAAATAAGCCATGAGCGCCGCAAAGCCCTACATTGGCTGTAAAATAAGCCTCATTTCAAAAGCTCACAATCGCTATGAGGGCATTTTATATACAATTGACACTGTGGACTCCACAGTAGTACTGGCAAAAGGTGAGTTGTTCATGCCTATGCTAGTCTGTCGTCCATCTTGTTGTTTTATGTTTGTTTGTTTTTCTATTTTTGTTTGCATTGAGCTAGGCCTAAGTCTAAGACGTGGTTCCCAAACTTTTTAGCTCAAGACCCAAAAGAGACATTAAACTTTGCCTGGTACTTAAACTAGTGAAAATAGCAGATCTACAAGCTCACAATGTGATGCTTTGCATGCGTTGTGAGCTTGTAGATTGGCTATTTTCACTACTTATTAAATATTTGTTATCTAATTTATGATTTTTTTTTTAATTATTCAAGAAATTCTTTAGAAAAAGCATTACATTTTTTTTTAATGTTTTGACATTTAGCTACCCATAAAATGTTGTCCGCAACCCACAGATGGGTCCCGACCCATTGTTTGGGAAACGGTGGTCTAAGATCATTGTGCTATTTCAAGGTTAAAGGTGTAAAGGTAAAGTTTACAAAAATGTTAAGGTTCCTCAGTCTGGGATTGTAAAATTGGTCTTTTCTTCAGTTCAGTGTTTTGGAACAGAGGGCCGCCCCACAGACAGGCCAACACCACCCAAAAATGATTTGTATGAGTACATCACTTTCAGAGGAAGTGACATAAAAGACATTGCATTATGTGAACATCCAAAATCTCATTACCATGGCCTACCCCAGGATCCAGCCATAGTGCAGGTATAGAATCACATTCCACCATTAATAACCAAAAATGGGCAGTATGCTTCACAATTGATGATTATACGTTTAATATCTATTTGCTCCAGTCTTCCTGCGGGGGCTCCCCATGCATATTCCCAGCCCAAGGAGGACCATTCGGTTCCTTAAGAATTCCCTCCTATAACCACCTGGCTGTCAGCTCTGTCCTTAATCAACCGTATGCTGCAGGCCTTGGTAAGTGCATGTGAGCAAAAGTGTCCACTTAAAGGGATATTTCGCTTTTTAACGTCTACTCATGCTTTTGTGAGCACCCCATCAGTGTTAAGTTGCTTGATTCAGTATCTATCAGACATGCCTCCTTCCTGTACAAACCCACCCATTGTAACTTCAAACTGTATTTTAATCATGATAGATTCATTAACAACACCCGTCCTTGGTTCTGGTTACTGATCTTGTCCTTCTACTGCGTGAGGGGGCCGTGTTTTTTTTTTCATTAAAAAAAATGTTATTTTGTGGAAATTAGAAAAATAAAATGCAATTAAAAAACAAAACAAAAATATGTCCCCCTCACGTATTAGGAGGGCAGTATGAGTCACCAGATCCAAGGACATCATGGTTAAAATGGAGTTTGAAGTTACAATGGGTTTGTATAGGAAGTGTCTAATTACATGAATATCAAATATCTAAGTATGGCAACAAAATTATCTGGGGGGCTCACAAAAGCTTGACTAGGCTAGATGTTAAAATGACAACAAACATGTTTGAAAGTGAAATATCCCTTTAATTAAAATGACACTAAAATCAGCCGACACTCTTTGAGTAGTGTCATATCTTTCAGCAGATGCTTTGAAATGACAACATGAACTAAATGGCTTTGGTCTTCTTCATGCAGGGCCTCTTCTTCATGGACCACCGATTAGAAGGGGTCCTTCTGTGGAGAAAGCTATCCAGACGTTACCTGTAGAGACATATACACAGCAGCGAGGTTTGAATGCACCCCAGGACCACTGGTGTGACAGTGGAAGACCCCAGAGGACAAGACAGGGGACCCCCCAGCCCAGGAGTACTAGAGGCACCAGTAAGGAGGCTGTCTGTATTATCGTATTGTGTTGCATTTGCCTAATCACTCAAATGCAGCACTTGTGTGTATATATACACTTGTGCTTCTTTCTTTGAGTATAGGAGCATTGTGTAGGTTTTTTTTTATTCCATCAATTTGTGAAACTATGTCACACTCAAAAGAAAATCTAGTGTAATCTTCTTGCATCTTAAAGAAATCGTGTCAACCCCAGATGTGTCTTACACCCAGCGGAGGACACGTCAAGAGGAGAGGGACAGGAATGAAGACAACAGACTGCCACCAAGAAGAAGGCAAGGTAAATGTTCATTCAGTAACATTGTCAACATTGTTTCACTCATTTCTTTTTTATTGAATTTAACTGCAATTTATGGGAAGTCTGCACAAAATAATTTCAACCACTCATTTATACCTGGTGTAAACCTGAGTTTACAAGGAAAATAAAGTAATGTCTATTAAACTGGCTGACTCAAAAAGCCCTGTACAAAATGACAATAGTAAAAAAAAATCTTCTGTATACCTTAGGACCTCGTAGACGCAGGAACTACAGAAGAGGCCAGCCCATGGTGGAGGATCCTACGCGTAGCCCCCTAAAGTTTGATACAGACTTTGACTTCGATTCAGCTAATGCACAGTTCATCAAGGAGATGATGGAGAGGGAGATGCATGACAGGTTGACCATCAAAGGTTGGTTGCGTGCACAAATGTACAAGAAAGACCAAGCTATTTTGAGTCGAATGATGAAGCTGTCACTTGCAGGTGCCTTATTGTTCATCCTGCATGTATAGAAATATGATATGTTTTAATCTCTTTTCAGATGGTAATAATGAAGGGGAGGAAAAGGAAGAACCAGGAGATCCACCGTCTGAGGATCATGTTTTTGGGCCGAAGTGCTTCTATGACAAAGCAAAGTGCTTTTTTGACAACCTCTCCTTTGATATAAAATCCAGGTAAATCCATTTAAGCCTATTGCTGTGGTTCTCAAAGAGTGTTCCGGGAACCCTCAGCTTTCCATGATTGATTGATTGATGTACTTTATTTAGTAAGACATGAGAACAGTACATAACAGTACATGGAAGTACAAATTCACAATACAAGGTCCATGAGTCCATTCCAAATGGGTCCTTACAGGTCTGTAACTCTTGAGTGTACAAATGGACCCATTAGGGCCCATTTGGTTCCATTTCACTCTCAGAGTTAAGGGGGTCCATGATAATATCAATATATTGTCCTTACTTAAATCCTTACTATATGCATGTTCAATTTGATATTATATTATATATTATGTCAAATATGTCTTATCTAAAACTCTGATTCTTATGAGTAAGTGCCTTCCCTATCCTCTGTGTCACATCTATTCCAGAACAACTTGGGCAGAAGAGCGGAAGCGCAATGTTGAGACTTTCGGTGTTCCTGGTAGGTTCCTGAGGGGCCGTGGCTACCGAGGATACCGTGGACGGGGCTACGGGGCCCCGCGCAGCATTTACTCTGCCTGAGAGCCAGATGTGAACAGTGCAGGTCAGAGCTTGACACAAAGGCTGTACAGAAGGCAGTTATAAGCTGCTTGGATATTGTTATTTGAATTATCCACTTAAGCCCTATATACTTGTGAGCTTGTAGATGTGCTATTTAAAATAATATAACAAGGGAACATTTTTGTTAACAATTTTGATTTAATTTTGATTTTGTATCCAAAATAGGGATGCCAGTGGTTAATCGACCAGGACATGGGCTTCATCCTAATAGTATGACTTGACAAGTCAACCAATCCACAGTTGTAAAACCTGGTGAATGCATGTATTCAGCCTTTTTGACTTGCATACTGTTGGAAATGTATTGACAGTTCACTTTGTAGGATGTTGTACAGGCTGCAGAATGGCTCCGTGTATATACTTTGTGTTGATTGTATATTTTCATCAGAATCATTTGTTTCATTTACCCTACCAAATTTTGGCTCATGGGGAGCACTCTTTTTTTCCCTTTTTTTTCCTACCAACTATTTGAAAGGACATGAATATTTACTTTTGTTCAGCTGAGTTTTATTTATTTTTTCCCAAAACGTTAAATAAGTTTGTTTATATTGATTTTTGATTGAATTTCTTTGCTTCGATACTTGTTATTGGATATATCTGAATAAATAAAATTGTAACTAATATTAAATCTTTAGTTATTATTTCATGTCTGTTTTGAAACGCTGAAAATAGTACTTCTATTAAACGGAACGGGCTGGATATACAGAACTAATACGATAAGACGAAACTCTTGCTGCCTCATTTCAATGTCAGTCTCGTCAAGTAACAGAACATTGTGCGCGCTGTTGAGCGCCTCAGCTTGCACGGTCTGACTTTTAAGACCTTTTTAATTAAAAAAAAAAGACAATTACTGCATCAAAACTAACAACTACTATAAAACATTGGCCAAATTGTCAAATAATGTAAGAAAGAGGCAAACATTTTGGAAATGGACAATCTGTATTTTTCACTATCTGGAATAGAGTCAAACAAAATGGGGGGGGGGTGGCTACTCTCTCTGGGCCTTCTGGAAGAAAAAAAAAAGAAATGGAGTCGTCTACAAAACACTGTAAAATACACACAAACGCATCCCAAGTTGTCTAATCTAACAGCACAGAGACCATCCAGCTCTCCACCAGGACTGCAGATGGAGAGAAGTGCATCGCCATGGCATGTGGGGAGGGTTCCATGGAGCACACAACGTAGCTCCGACCAGCACCGAGCCCACAACGTGAGGGACCTGTGGAGTGAGAGGCCCATGGCTTGAAGGTGTGTGTGTGTATTTATTTCTAATATAATATAATTTTTACACCCAATATTAAAACTGAATGTATGCATGATTACAGTAAGTGCACAATGTAGGCCTATACCATGTAGCTATATAAATAATAAAATTACTTCCCCAACAGGAAACAGTGGAGTGGATTGTAGGCTATAAATAAAATGATACTAAAGTATTCTTCCTCTATTATTTTATTTTTTACTTAGGTGTTATTTTCATACTAGCATTTATTAACTCATGAATGCAGAAACATATGGCATCTTGAAAATACCCACAGAACCACTGGGAAACCACTGGTTTAAATAATAATAATTGGAAGCGAGCCTAAATAAGCAAGTACAAGTTAGAAACAAGCCCCCCCCAAAAAAAAAAGATTACAAGCAATTTTAGCAATTTTACAGAGAAGTAAGCCCAAAGTCACTTATAATAAGCCAACATGGCAACACTGCCCATATACGCTAGACGCAGCCTCGCAACCGTTTTTTATTCTAGGGTTTTTACTTCTCGAAAGCGACCAATCAGAGCGCCGGGCGCGCGGGGTCCATCGAATCGGCGCATGCGTCCCGCGGACGTAGCGTAAACAGGGTTGCCATGTCCGCTTATTGTAAGCGACTTTGGGCTTGTTTTTCTGTAAAGTTGCTTGTAAATATTGGTGGTTGCGGTTTTTTGGGCTTGTTGTGTAATGTTATTTAAACCAGTGGTTCTTCTTAAACATTTTGTTATGTATTTGTCCGCAGACCCCCCCAACTGCAAATATTTTGTGCCAGGGATACCCCCCATACAAGTTTTTGTGTTTTTAAAATGTTTAAAAAATGATCCGAATTACCTGTATTTTAAATAGCAGATATACAAGCTCACAACGCGTCGCGAGCCTAGTCACTTCTTTTGGGCTTGTTTTCGTAGGCCTGGTTGCTCATTTCTCTCGCACAACAACCTGGCAACACTGACGTAGCGTAAACAGAGGGTCAAAGATGGCGGCGGGCTCCGATTTGCTGGACGATGTTTTCTTCAACACGGAGGTGGACGAAAAAGTAGTCAGCGACCTAGTCGGATCCCTGGAGTCCGAGCTGACTGGAGGAGCCGCGGGTCAGGGGTCCGTGGTCAGGGGGGTCCAGTCTGCGGTCAGTCACATCGGCAGCCCGGCTGGACGAGGCGGTGGGAGTCATAATAATCCCGATGTCCAGGGCACCAAGATGGGACTTCTTTCACAAGGGCTCGCTAAAGCAGGTAATAATGCCTGATTTATATACTTGTTTGCGTGCCATGCACTGCGCACTAACAACGCGCTGTGAGCTTGTAGATCTGCTTATTTTCTGTGTGTGTGTGTGTGTGTGTGTGTGTGTGTGTGTGTGTGTGTGTGACACCCGGCACGCAACCAAGTACTCATCTTTTAAGATTCCCCCCAGTTAGCTGAACGTTAGCTCCTGTTTGTCACGTTGTTAAAGCTGTCTACTGTCACGATTACACATTTAAATTGACGATTAATTGTCACATTAATAATTGCGATTAACGATTTAATGTTTTTTGGCATTGAACATTGGGGGAAAAAAATGTTTGCCTCGTAATCAAAAAAATTGCACAGGGCAGATATGCAAATAACTGAAATACATGTTAGGAAATTACTGAAATATTTTTTTTATATTTTTTTAAAAATGTATGAATGTATCTTTAACATTGAAACGATTATGACAATAATTGCGATTATCTCAAATAATTGTGATTAGCTAATCTATTATTATGTAATAATTGTGACAGGCCTACCTACACGTTGTTGCTGCTGATAAAAAACCCTACTTTATTATTATTATTATGATGATGATGTTGACTGAGGTTTGGATTATTATCCCGCTGCTTCTTCCCGTGTTTTTCCTCCGATGTCTTCGTAGGGACAGGAGGAGGAGGGATACAAGGAGGTGTCATCAACAACAACACCGCGAGGTCACGCGGTGGTGGTTCAGCCGTGGATGGAGCTGCAGTCGCCGGCACCGCAGCATCGATCCCGCCGCTGCCGCGATCCATGATCATGACAGCCGGCTCCCAGAGTCACGCCAAGACGGTGACAGCAGTGACAGCCGGCGGTGTCGTTGTCTCCATGGTGGGGGCTAAACCTGGGACGCCTGCCGTTCAAACTTTGAATGGGAGTAACGTGCTTCTAAAGTCTCATATTATTCCCGGAGGAGGGGACAGAGGCGGTGTCAGCAACTCACTGCCTGCTGTCATGGTTGTCAACAACGGACCCGCCACCACCGGCTCTGTGGCCAAAGGAAACGTGGTTCTAGCCACAACGTCGAACACTATTATTCAGCCCTCTTCGATGCACAATGTCATCGCTTCTTCGACCATGATGTCGTCTCAGCCCGCTGTGGTGCCCAGTGTCCCCACCGTGGTGCCCAGTGTGCCCACCAGTGTGCCCACAGTCACGCTCGTCCGGCCGCCTATGCAAACTCCCATGATTACCTCGCCAAGTGGGTGCAACAGCAACAACCCTGCCACGGTGCTCCTCACAGCGCCGGCTGTCAGTGGTCTGGCAGGCACCACCACGCTGGTCAACAGATTTGAGTCTCCGAAAACGATCATTCAGACTGCGGGGCAAGTCGCAGCTCCCATTGCATCGACGGGTGCTGTTAAAAACGCAACTGTCTTGCAAAACGTGAGGACTTCAGTGCCGTCGACTGTCGCGGCCACTGGTGCTGCTGGAATAAGAGCGATCGCTCCTCAAGTGTTGGCCCCTCGACTCACACAGCCACAGCAGAGCGCTCCCAACATCCACAACTTTCAGCTCCCTCCAGGTCAGTGCCTCTCCATAAACATTTCATGTCAAGGACCCCCAAATTGATACGTTTTAAGCCGTGGACCACCCATTTGAAAATATTTCCTCTAAAAGAAGAGTTTTAAAGTTTAGATTAAGAACAGCATTCTACATCTGTCTATACTGTAGGTGGGGAGAGAGAAACCAATGATCTGAATAGGCATTCTTACACAGTACATTCTCTCATTGGATTACCTTCTAGCTGGTGAAATTATAGAGGAATTAACCACGCTCAAGTTTACGTCCCTATTCTTTTTGTGCATGTATGAGGTAAAACAAAGTGGTTATACTGTTCCTCATTTAGCTGAGGATCTCTGGACCTCCGACCCCACTGCTCCTGGTATCTTACATTTTGACAGATGTTCGGGGGGCACATGTTTTAGAGCAGTGTTTCCCAAACCTTTTCATGTTAAAGACCCCCAAATTCAAATGTATAAATAGGCGGACCACCAGACCTCCAGTCTCCAGACCCACTTTGAGAAACAAAGTGGGTCTGGATTTTTAGAGAATCATTTAGTGTGAAATAAAACTGCAACCAAGCAGCACTAACTTTTAGCAGTGACCACATTATGTTGCTACCAGACAGAAAAGCAACACATTGTGTTTATCTGAGAAACTCTTCTGTGAATTTGTCGATTGGAGAGGTGTGTACTGTGTATTAATAATAATGAATTGCATTTTTACAGTGCTTTTCCAAGTGCTCAAAGCGCTGTACAATGGTTCATTCATTCATTCATACAGAGGGGGGGACATTGGGAGGTGAAGCGGCGAACAGTCGACGCCAGCGTCCTCACTTTTCCCACATTCACACACCAATGGTGGCAAGCTAGCGCCGACGGACTCATTGGAGGCAATGTAGGGTTCAGTGTCCTGCCCAAGGACAATTCGACTAACTCTGTGTACTAGCTCACATTTTGTCAGCAGGCTGATTGTCTTTATTTGACCAGAAGGGATATGCACAGACGAGGTTTTAATTGCATCACACTCAGATCAAGAGATCCGAGACACTCTTAAACCATTTCAGTGCTGTTGCAATCTATTGATTGTCTTATTATCCTGTCACAGATAACAGAAATCTGCCTCTTTTATTATGTCAACAGGTATTTAGTGTTAATCTGACAGCTTTTATTATCTGCTCTGCATTGCCTATCAGGGTATTTAGTGTTAATCTGACAGTGTTTTTATTATCTGCTTTTCCCATCAGTGTTGTTTAAAATATTATATACACTGGAATGGGCAACATTTATTTTTAAGTAGTGTGTAAGGGTTTGGAGTGCTTTCAGGTGCGATTTTGAGCTTTTAATATTTGCAGCTTGGGTTACAAGATGCCTTTCCATACAGTCAAAAGGATGATCATTGCACAATGGCCATGACCCTTCACCCCTCCATGCATGCGTCTGGCCTTTTCCCCCCTTGCAGGGATGGTCCTGGTTCGCAGCGAGAGTGGACAGCTGTTGATGATCCACCAGCAGGCCTTAGCCCAGACCTTAGCCCAGTCACAGTCCCAAAGTGCCATGACCCCACGACCTGCAACACCTACCAGCACTCCACCTGTCCAGATCACCTCTGTACAGGTACTACTGGACATGCAGCTGCCCACCTAAACAGAGACGGAAATCAATTGATAACGATACCAATATTCCAATTCAAGTTTCCGGTATGGTTACTATAAATTACACCTGTTACTACACAAGTTACTTTGATTCTGGGTGCAGATGCAGACTTAAAAAACAAACAAAAAACTGTGCATTCTTATTACCTGGTTTATTAAGCCTACTGACGAACATATTAGTTCATTCTTTTTGTTATAGTATGTTGTTGCAAAACCTGTTAAATACCTGGTCGTATTGAGCATGCATTAGTGTCCCACTGCATGAATTGGACAATTTTAACTTGTGCGCATCCCATCCCCTAACGGTTTGGGACAATGCTTTAGGGCCTAACGCTTTAGAGAAATTCAACAGCTGAGGACTTGAATTGCTCCTCAAGCCTCCACTGAAACAAATGACTATGGTCTCACGGTCTCTCACCATTACTCCAACCCCCAGTGGGTGTAAATCTGCCTGTACTCTGCCTAACCTCTCCAACACATTGAAGCCCTCTCTGTTCACCAGGCTCCAGGCTTGATTGCTCGTCAGATGAGCCCCAACTGCATCATCAAACAGGGCTCCACAGTCCAGACCACTGTGCAAGCCACCACCACGCTGCAGAGGCCCCCTGTCCTGCAGGTACCCTGCCACTTGATGCATGCTTATTATTAACCACTTAATCCCTCTAGACTTAGTAAACTGGACCTGAGTTGGCTCTGTACTTGGGCCGCTTTTTTCCCGTCTACACCAAAAAATAGCCGATCTACAAGTTCACAAGGTGTCGCATTGCGACACGTTGTGGCCTTGTAGATCTATTTTCTAGATGTTCTATTTGGATGCTAGGGTGGTTAACCATGATGGTCAACCATGCTGCTTTTGTCTAACCACAAATACCATTACCATTTCTTCTAACCATATATGCATAATACACCTGACCTGCTTGTATGTCTTTCACAATACTTACTTCAGGAATATTTGAATATCTGCCCTGTTTTCCTTGTTCTTTCATTCTATGTGTATTCTTCCCTTTCCTGAAAACAAAAAATGATGGGAGCTTGTATGAAAAAATAATTTCACCCATCTCATTACACCAGTAAACCTGTGATGTGATAATATAGACGTTGATTAGGGTGGGAGTTGCGCAAAGGGTTTGAGAAAAAGAACATGGAAAGGTTGGCTGTAATATACATCCTTTTTAATAATTGAAGATGCCCTTAAATGCAAGGCATTTAAGGCGGGCCAAGTGGCTCAGCTAGTTGGTGCTCTATGTTGTGTGTTAGTGACTTTCTATATGCTCAGCTCACTATGTAACTGTTTGTGACTATATTATGCTCTTTGTGAGTCACAGGGACCTGAGTTAGAATCCAACTCCCGTCATGTCTCACATGTCTCCCCTCTTTCTGCCCTGGGTCTCCTGTCTCTGCACCCTCCTTGTGGAGCAGTTAGGGGTTAAGAGTCTTGCTCAGGGACACGTAGACCGGCACGCAAACCGGGAACCTTCTGTTTCCACCTCAAGGACATACTCCATTGAACCTCCAGGTTCAATGGATGAACCTGGAGGTTCATCCATTGTCTTTATATTGTCCATTTGTTTATGTGTCCACTAACTCCCACAGAACACCATCATGCTGGGAGGGACGGCCTCGACTCCCGGACAGCCACTGGGGACTCCTACTGCCATGCAGCCTGGAGTCGCAGCCACAGCGGTAACGCATAGGGTCCCTCTGCCCCCTACTCAAATCAGTGCTGTGAGTAAATGTTTCTAGCTTTGGCTCGTTGTCCATGTGTGTCCTTGTGTACCCAAAAACAAAATGGGTGCCATCCTAGAAAAGATTAAAACAGTTACACATAGAGAGGTGAAAAACTGAATTAGGTGGGTAAGGCAGGTCAGATGGGTTTGTGAGTAATATACCTGTGTTACTGCAAATAGTGGCATGCTTGATAACGGTATATGAATGACCCAACAAACCACAACCATACCATATCAATTTATAGACTGTTTAAATGGCCACTTCAACCGCAGTGTCGTGTGAGTTGTCATGAGTTTTCGTTTTGTGTAGCTACATTTGTCAAGCGTAGTATATGCACTTGATTTGATTTTTTTCTTTTTTCTGCAAGCAGGAGACTCTGGAGAATGTGAAGAAGTGTAAGAACTTCCTGTCCACCCTGATCAAGCTGGCGTCGAGTGGGAAACAGTCGTCTGAGACCACTGCCAACGTCAAAGAGCTGGTTAAGAACCTGCTGGTACGCGTCTTCATGTGACCCCCCCCCCCTCTCTCTCTCGCACACTTTGTCTGTCACCTTTTTGAGGTTGTTACACACCAGGAGCATGATGAATAAACAATCCGAAAATGCGTTGGTGAATATTTTGCAACAAACTCTTCATATGCCTCATTCATTCATGCAGAACACAAACGTCTTTCTGTTTCGGCAGGCCAATATAAACGAAACTACGTCATAAGAACTTGGGCAGTGCCTCTCCGACATTCTGTTCGGTAGTTCTTACCCATTTAATATTTTCTAACTAAACAAGACAACATGGTAATGCTTTTGATTCAAACTGGAAGTTTGAACAGACATCAATTTCCAAACACTGGTATATCGTGGTGCTGTTAGAGAGTTATGGCTATGTACATCCCTAACAAAAATAGTATATAATGAAAAACAGCTATGGGTCAAATACGATAAAAAAGAAAAACATCACCCTAACTGAGCAAATGCATTTTTACACCCTGTCTGTCGGTCTGTCCTTTGCCCATTTGGAGAACCGTTCGTCCGATTCACTTCACACTTAAGGGTGGTGTGTGAATTTTTGAAGACACAGGACAGGCAGTGTCCAGTGTGAAATAGATCGGATAAGTGGTTCTCCATAAATGGCCTGCTCGGTACGGCCACTTGTACAGTATCTTGTGAACCGTTCATCCGATCCACTTCACACTTGGTGGGTGTGCTGCTGAGGACTTGAGGAAGTGCAGTGGGCAAGGTGTTTTCCAGGATGAAGATTAAACAGTTGTCTCATTATTCTATCTTGGGACATTTGAAGCTTATCTCTCTTTTTCTTCAAAGCTTTGATATACAAAGAGGAACAGTTATAGTCATAATGACGCTAGACACTATATCTAAGACAAATATAAGTGTCTTTGTTTGTTCTAGCCAAGTACCTGATTTGAGAGTTGTTTGTCTGTTGTGCTGACTACATCTTTTTTTTAAAAGCTATGTTTTGGGCTTTTCTACCTTATGGTATTTGGATAGCACAGTGGAGAGTGACAGGAAACGGGGAGAGAGAGACTGGGAGTGGCACAAAGGCTGTTGAGCTCGTGAACCGAACCTGCAACTCGCTGTCAGGCTGCATTCGAGCCTATCTCTAATTCTCTCCTCAATTTACTGTGCAACAGGAGGCGAAGATTGAGGCCGAGGACTTCACCAGCAGGTTGTATCGAGAGCTCAACTCATCACCACAGCCATATCTTGTGCCTTTCCTCAAGGTGAGACCAAATGGCTATTAGCTGACCTGACGGACCACCTGAATGCTGTCAGACATGTACCTTGTGTGTAGTACTGGGTGATATGGACATTAAATCAAATATGACGGTGGGAAAGAATATTGCGGCGCACTGTGAGCTTGAAGATTGGCTATTTTAGCTATTTTTTTTTTTTCATTTTTTTTTAAATAAATTAAAGTATAAAACTAGACTTAAAGTGATATTTTTTGGTAATATAAAAGGTTTTAGTGAAAATGTTAATACTCTATATTATGATGGTTATCATTGCTATAGAGAGTTTGTTGCGAGGTCTCAGCTCTTTAACACATCCAGTGTCAGCGTTCTTACCGTTTACGCTGATCTGTTTAGAGCTGTAGAAGCCTCCACAAGGACCCGGATGTAAACAAAGGGTGCGTGCACGATGGTCAAGGGTCCCGTCTAACCACTGGAAAAATTATGTTTCTAACGTGATCCGCCTTTGCAGAGTGATCGCGCGTTGAAAATGGCTTGTTTTCACCACGGTAAAAAGATATGGAGATATGGACCTTTTTCTCAAGATCCTATCATTGGAGCGGAGGGAAGATATCTTAAAAGAAGTCTCAAAAAAGAAGTTTGAGAGCGTTTTAAAACCGAAAGTAAGAAGTGAAGGCACTCGCACAAACAACAATGGCTGCCGTTCGTCTTTTGTCGGCTTCATTCGGGCTCACTCGAATTCGCCACCTGATTGGCCAACTGTCGCTGTCAATCGCAGAACGATGAGCGACGGCGCTGATAGGCTCGTTTTTTTGGTAATGCGCTAGAAACGCCCATACAAGCCTTCATGCCAGACTCACTCCTGGAATCAAATGGAAATGAGATATCCGGAGGGAGGGTTTACCAGGCTAGGTGAACATGGCATGTCTCGCCAAAAATGCAGAGGAAAACACAGGGGGCGAGATAGTCATTTTCCCAAATACGTTAACTAGGAAGTGAATGGTGGAGGAGATCTTGCGATCACGTGATCTCCTAGTGATCTCTCATATGTTAGCCAAGAGCGCCATCTAGCGTAAACACTGAAAACACGGTTTGGACATGTTACACGTCTTTGGCACTCTGGACTTTGGAAAAAATGGCATTGGCACTGAATGAGTTAACCCATTTAGACCTGAACGCATCTGTATCATTTTAGATTTCTTTGGCTATTCAAAAATATCAGATATACAAGCTCATAGCGCGGCACTCTGTGCCGCGCTATGAGCTTGTATATCTGCTATTTTTAAAAAAAATCTTGAATATTTTAGCAAATCTTTGAAAAAAAAAAAAAAAAAAAAAAAATATATATATATATATATATATATATATATATACAAAAAATAATAATTATTAATACAAAAACTGGCCTCAGATCTAAATGGGATAAGCATTTTGCTCTTGCTCTCTCTCCATTTCCTCCCTCTTTCCCTCTTCTCACCTGTTTCTCTCCTCTCTCTTTCCCGTTTCTCCAGAGAAGTCTCCCTGCGCTTCGTCAATTGACTCCAGACTCGACAGCCTTCATCCACCAGAGCCAGCTTCCCACGGCCACCCCTCAGCCTGCCGCGTCCACAGCCCTGACCGCCGTGGTGCTGCGTCCTCCCCTCGCCACCAACACCGCCACAGCCAGCGCTGCTGCCGGAACCAAGGCTCCTGTCATCGGCCTCACCCAGACGCCTCACAGCAAAGCTGGCCTGGTAAGAACTGCTATGAAAAAGGTGTCGCACAAAGTGACACGTGGCACGCACACCCTGTCCTGCCGGGCTAGGTGCTGGATTAAAAAAATCAACATGAAAAAACAACAACATTTGCCCACCAGAATACTGTTCCCATCGTGTTTTTTTTATTATTTTCGAGCCAGGAGGCTCTTCCTCAGACCTTACCAAGGTAAGTAAGATGGGGGGCTAGGGCTTTCACAATTACAAATTTAAGTTGACGATTAATTGTCACTCAAATAATTGCGATTAACGATTTACTTGTGTTTTTGGCTTTGAACATATGAATACAAACTTAATTTCTGTTTGCCTTTTAGGCTTCGTAATCAATAATTGTACAGGGCAGAAATGACAAATAACTTAAATATACAAAGAAATGAATTACTGACATTTAATCATTTTCAAAACAGTAGAAATAGTTGATCTACAAGCTTACGTGTCATGAAGTGATGCAATGTAACCTTGTAGATCAACTATTTTTTTGAAAATGTATGAACCTTTTTCAACATGGATACGATTATGAAAAAATAATTACGATTATCTCAAATAATTGCGATTAGACGATTATGTAATAATTGTGAAAGGCCTAATGGGGGCAGCATTCTGGTGTGTGGATCTTACTGGTAAGAACTGCTTGCCTTTAGCTTGGAGCCACTGTTTCCTTTTGATACTTTAATTGACATGTCAAATTCTTCATACTTCAATGACCACGCTGCCAAGGCAGGGCTGTGTGGCGTTCAGTTTAATTCTGGCATTAATCGTGTGACTAACATCATCATCATCGTGTTGGACATGGCATATAAAGCACATTTCACGGTTCCTGGAAACGTCAGTTAATTTGAAAGTGCAATATCCAGGCCCTGGGAAAGTAATGGAAAATTATCATTTTGTTAAGGATTTGGAAGAGTAATGGAAATCCGACTAAAGCTGTATTATTAATTAAACCAAATATATGAAAATAGCCTTGTCTAGTTGACTGCCGTGGCTGC
Organism: Gymnoscopelus microlampas; assembly: GCF_963454915.1. Lineage (NCBI taxonomy): Eukaryota > Metazoa > Chordata > Actinopteri > Myctophiformes > Myctophidae > Gymnoscopelus > Gymnoscopelus microlampas. The sequence goes on along the minus strand of NC_139947.1, from coordinate 13,388,182 downwards.
AGAATTTTTGTGGTGTTGTGTGAAGTTCGCTTAAATTTCATCCGTTTTCAGCGGCTCCTCTGAGAAAAGTCGTTTCTTTTGGGCATAGAAATTCAGGCTATTTTAATTCATAAAACATTATTTTAAGCAATCTGCATGGTAGACTATGTTAATAAATATAACTAGCATATCTGCAGTGGTTGGAGGTGGTCTTCCTTCTCTATTGTCGTTTAGGACACAGACTGGTTGACAATGTCAATAAAGTTACTGGAATTGCCTTGCTCCTTCGGGAGAAAGTGACAATGGACATACAAGTTACAGATTGTAGCTTTAATTGTAAGTGGTATTGTTGTGGTAAAATAAGTGTTTTTATTCTTAGAGTAATCTTTACTATACAGTGTGTGTTTAGTAACAGGGGGCTTGCGTCTCTTTAGTAAACAGAAAATAATTGGAAAATACATTTTAAGGTTGGGTGAAACAAAGAAATGAGCAGACAACATTGGAAGTGGAGCATTATAAACCCTTTGCACATAATGAATAATGAATAGGGATTGTGTCGCCTTGTGTGCCATGAGATGCAGATTTGCTATTTTTGAACATTTGTGAAAACTTTTAAACGGAACATTTATATTATTGCCACATTATTGTATCATCACAATATCTATATCGTATTTGGTCAAACATATTGTGATATTTGATTTGGTCCCCATCACCCAGCCCTTCCTCGAGCGCAGCCACATTTTCCACTTGTCACGACTCTCCTTTGTCCTGCGTGGCTCTCTGTCCTGTTTGTCTGTGTGTGTCTCACCATGTCTCTTTGTAGGTCCCAGCATCCCAGCTGCCAGGGACAATGGTGAGGCCCCAGGTGACCCTGGCCCAGTCGCCCATGGTTACGCTCAGAGGACAGAGCCACAGTCGCATCATCATGAGTCAGCCTCAGGTGGTCAAACAGTACCAGCAACAAACAGGTACGTTTGGATGGACGTTGCGTGTGTAAACACGAAGCTTTTAAAAAATATATTATCCATGTGTGTTTATGCAAGTTCCTAAAGTCCTCATTGAGAACATCCTCTCTCTTAGCTTTTTTCTTAGTGTTTTTACGGGTTGGAATGGCTCTGCAAGAGGCTAGCCGTGTGTGTGTGTGTGTGTGTGTGTGTGTGTGTGTGTAATCTCGCAACCGCTGGACCGATGACCTATTAACGCTGTATGCACACTGCCAGTAAACCTCAGAAGTACATGCACTTTTTTTTCAAGGTGACTTGAGCCACGAGAGGCACCACCGAGCAAGCTTAGGCGAGAGAGTCGCCGTGCCGAGCGTTGCGAAATCACCTAATGAGAACGATAACTATATTTTGATGCCAATACTTTCTTTTCAAAAAATGGAAATATTCAAGTACTGTAAATGTGCCTCAAAATTGTGCTTACAGTAAGTGCAGTACTTGAGTAAATGTAGTTACTTTCCACCACTGTGCTACACTTCTTTGTGCACTGGCCTGGATCTCCATCCAGCCACACTCTGGTCTGGCACTGGGTTCACTCTGCACAATGAGGAAACGGCACCACCTTGTGGTTGTTAACTAAAAATGTCTCTTACAAAATAAAGCATGTAATCTGTTTCAAACACTTAAACCCTAAATACTTTGTTGACTGGGGTCCGTCAGGGGTCTATACTTGGTCCCCTCCTTTTTTCCATTCACACCAAATCTCCTTTCATTCATGTGGTTAAAAGAAACAAAAACAGACGTATACTATATTTTATATATTTCCCTATTTCTTTTTTTTAAATTGGTGTTGTATTGGCTGATGAGGAAAACATTATTGGGGATTGGTATCTGCTCCAAATTTTGGTCATTACAGGTAGTTGAATAATGACAAAGTTGTTCCTGTTCTATGTCATCTCTGTTGGGTTGCATGTCCAAAATTGGTACTTTTCAGGTTTCAAATAGAAAAATGACAAAAGTAGCATAGCTTTTTTTTAAGCTTTTGTGTGACGCTGTAGTATGATCGTAGGGCATTCATTTACGGAACAACTTTGTGTGTATTAGTTCCAGGGGTGAAGCCGTCTTTGGCTCCAGGGGTCAAAGTGTTAACGGGGGTCCAGTCATCTCTCAACGCTGCACAGAAGAACAAACTGAAGGAGGGAGGGGGAGGAGCCTACAGGTATGACTCCAAATATTTCCTGAATGGATTCAACCGTCGAATATATATTTTGAATTATTTGATAAGTATGCAGTTTATTTAAGACTGTAAAATGATTGTAAAGTAAGGTAATGAAGTACTAAATGATGGCAGCTACTACCTCCTGGACCACTGCTGCAGTTTTAACTAGAGTGGTACCCCTAATGTTCACCCATCTCATGCACATGTCCCACTCTGCTTTCTAATGACATTCAGAGGTGGCATGAGTCTCTGGTCGATATCAAAGCATGGATATGATTTGAAACTACTTACTAGGGATGCACAATATAGAAATGTTGGCCTATATACGATTACTGATTTAATTGCATAGTCAAATTGGTCAATACCTAAATTCAAAAAACAAGCCACATTCAAACTGCCATAGCTCTGAAATGGATCGCGGCCAGATTTTTTTTTCCAATTGTACCGGACCCCCGTGCCTGTAATGAGCCGATCTCCGTGAGGACGGCGGTCACAGAGAATATTCCATGATTTTTCAAAGGTACAGTAAAATTGCCGTTTTCGCTGGCAAGGGGACCCGAGACGGATTAATTAAATAATTAATTCCTGGCAGAGTTAACACATATTACAAAATACAATTTTGCCATCCGATTATTTTATCTATTTGCAGATACAGAGTTTTCGTAAATATTGTCCGATACGACTTGATGAACGATTAATCGTGCATCCCTATTTGAAACTAAACGTCTCTGAACATCTGATACACACAGCAGTGTTTTCAGTGACGATGACGCATGACAGATTGTATTACAGATTCATTAACTCTCCGTCCATCCAGGGATGACGATGACATCAACGACGTGGCCTCCATGGCAGGAGTCAACTTGTCGGAGGAGAGCGCCCGTATCTTAGCAACCAACTCTGAGCTTGTTGGCACGGTGACCCGATCCTGCAAGGATGAGGCCTTCCTGTCCACCTCTTTACTCACCCGGAGAGTTATTGAGATTGGTGAGCGTGCACACAAACACGCATACACACGTTTGTACTACAAAACATTTGGACGGCAAATTTGAAAATGGCCGTAAAATAGCAGATCTACAAGCTCACTATGCATCGTAGTGCGGCACTTTGTGAGCTTATAGAAATGCTATTTTTCGCTGTTTGACATTGCTGCACAACAAAGCATAAAATAGGGAAAACTAATCCCATCCCTTAAACTTAACTTCTAAATGTTTAATTCTAACCCTAACCCCAACATGAAGCTTTTCCCAAAATCTTTTTTAACTACAAAACAACCATTTCTCTTGTGAGGACCAGGAAAGTGGTCCTCACAATGGCTATTTCTCAAATTACGATGGAATAGCCTCCCAGTCACTCAAAGGGAAAGCTCCACCTTGTGTACTTTTAAAACACAACTAAAACAATGGTTAAAAATGTCTCCATTGATACTTTTAACATCTTAGATATTTCAAATTAGGCCTTAGATATTTTATTGTTTAGGTATTAGACTTTGGTAGGTATGTTGTGTTTTAATTGGGTTTAAACTAGGTATGGTACGGTACATGTTGTAGCTGTGGTGTATTTGTATGTGGGACTGCGGATGGAAATGGGCTTATAGCCAAATCCGGCATATTTACAGGATCTCATATTTATTGATTGAAATGTTCATTAATGTGCACTCTCCGAGAAGTAATACTATACTTGTGGGGACATTTGGCCCACACAGGTATGGTAAAATACACACACACACACACACACACACACACACACACACACACACACACACACACACACACACACACACACACACACACACACACACACACACACACACACACACAGAGTAACTTAGTTAAATGTCACACTCCATGTATCTGCTCTGCATGTGTTGTGACAGGCAAGAAGTTTGGTGTCAGTGAGCTGGGCCCAGAAGTGATCAACTTAATTTCCCACGCTACCCAGCAACGGCTGCAAAACGTTCTGGAAAAAGTATCCCAAGTGGCACAGCAGAAAAACATAACCTTCAAGGTGAAAAAAACATTTTTTCACGTGAAAGTGATGGAAAAATCTTGGACCTCTTGAGTCACAGTTTGACAATGTTGTTAACCTCGTTCCCACCTTTTTAAATCTATCCACCCTTCAGGAAGATGAGCGGCACGAACAGGTCAGCGACGTGCGCGTCCAGCTCAAGTTCTTTGAACAGTTGGACCAGATGGAAAAGCAACGGAAGGAAGAGCAGGAACGAGAGATCCTCATGAAGGCAGCAAAGGCAAGAAACACACAGCAGTTCACAGAAAAATCCATCACCACCAATGTAATTGCTGTTACCAGCACCATCTAGTTACAAGTCTGAACTAATTAAAACATTCCTGTGCCTGTGTTAATTGCAGTCTCGGTCACGGCAAGAGGACCCAGAGCAGCTCAGACTCAAACAGAAAGCCAAAGAGGTAAGTCTGAATCCCTTATTGCATGATGGCTGTATATGCGAGGCGTCTTTATGCATGTACTGTATGTGTGTCAATGAGCGAAATGTGATCCTTGACTGCGTTTATTTCAGATGCAGCAACAAGAGCTGGCCCAGATCAGGCAGAGAGAAGCCAACCTTACTGCACTGGCAGCCATCGGCCCAAGGAAGAAACGCAAAGCGGACTCTCCCGGTAGCAGTGCCAGCGCAGAGGTGCCTTACTTTTTTGTTTACAGCATGAACGAAGTCTGTATGAATGTCTGTATGCTTGTCCCCTCAAAAATAGACGGGTCAAATCACAGCTCACGCCGCTATATGCATGATGTCACAAAACCAGGAAATCGGTTAGGAAGTGAAACTTGCTATGTTTGAATTATTGTTTATCATCTGCTGTAAACACGTACCTTTCTCAGCATCTCTTAGTTGAATCAACATGTTTTGTACTATAATAGGTGAAGTATAGATCGCTATTTCCATTTGGCCAAATGATATGTAGACCATCACCACATGTCAATATGGGAACGATGCCATCCCGATTTCCCATGTATAGCGGAGCTTTACCGTATCGTGATCTGTGCAATTTAGTTCACAACGTTAGCTAACGATTGGGTAGGGAGACCATGTCGTTATCAATGGCACACTGAGCCGACTGTAGTCTGTGCCGTTTTCTGCTAGTCCAGTGAAGACGGATTATATATTCATAATTGTGGGAATCCCAGTGCTAACAGACCATAGACGTACCAGAAGTGTTGCCAAAAAGACTACTAAAATTAATGTTTTAAATCACACCAGGGGACACGTGAGCAGGGTCTTTAAACTCTGTTAACAGGGGATGGGGCTGATTTAACAACATTACTTCCCCTTAACTTCTCATGCTTCTTGCCTCCCACACCACCCAGGGCTCAGGGTCCAGCTCTTCCCAGTCAGGAGGCAGCAGCGTCGGGGGTTCCAGACAGTTCACCCGCCAGCGCATCACCAGAGTCAACCTCAGAGACCTGTTGTTCTGCTTGGAGAACGAGAGAGGGACCAGTCACTCACACTTGCTCTATAGAGGCTTCCTCAAATAGCACACGTGGTGCAAACACAGACTACCGTGACCAGCCCAAACTGGACACCATCGACGAAGGAGCGAGCCAAACTCACAAAGCCTCTTTCTTACTCTGATTACTCAACGCTGAGTGACTACAAGCAGAGACTTGAGGAAAAGGGCGCCATCTGGAACAAGTGGATTTCCACTTTAAACAGCCTCCTAAAGCAGTGGTTCTCAAAGTGAGGTTAGGGGACCCCCAGGGGTCCTTGAGAAACAGTTTTAACACTTATGCCTTATTACATTTTTCGGCTAGGTCTATCTTTCGAAAATTGTTGACAAATCGTCTCTTGTGGGGGTCCCTGGCACAAAATGTTTTCAAATGGTGTCTGTGGCCAAATACAGTACATATCAATTTAGGGTGGCTTGACACGAAAATGTTTGAGAATAGCTGTCCTAAAGCACAGGCCTCTGGCAGCTGCAATGGATAGAGGCGGTGTGGCACAGCATGTCACACAACGGCGTATGATGGTGTGACGTAGCATGTCAAATGGTGGTAGGACTTGGCATGTCACATGAACTTGTCACCCTGCTTCCAGCACGCTTTCCGGCCCCGTTTCCCGCTACAGGTGGCTGGGCGAGCGTATTGCTGCACCTCACCCTCATACACTGCCCCCTGCTGCCCTGGAGGCAAAAGGTTTTTAGCTGAGTTGACGCATAAAATGTCTGGAAACATCGACACACGGTCGCTGCAGCGGGGCGTCGTCCTTCGGGCAGCAACTCAATAATGTGCAACGCAAACGTTTTAATGACATTTCTGATGACTGTGCAATGTTCAGGTATACGTGGCTGATTTTTACACTTCCACAATAACGCTAGGTGTGTTTGATATCAGACATTTCTGGGTGAAACACACTAATGCAGAATATTTGTTCTGGATGCTATTTCAATTTTCCATTCACATCATAGTATATTTTAGCGCTTTTTTAAATGCCTGTGGATTGTTTTAACTAGAGAGATTACGAGTTCGGACATCTGCTGAGTTGCCTTCTTGCCAAAGTAAAGCCATATAAATCATAACTGTCTAACTTGATGATTTTGTTAAAAATAACTTGCTTTAACACTCCTGTCAGTCCTCTTCTGTGTTTTAAAATGTATATTTTTAATGTTTTGTTGTGCGTTTTCTTCGTTTGGCGTTGTTTGGTTGGAAGCAAATTATTTATATATGTCAACATATTTGTTGGTAAAATTGTGTAAAATGTAATCAGCTTTGTATTGGTTATTTCACATCTCGGCCCACTGTAGCACTCTTATGCCTAATGTGTCAGGCGTCGTATGACTGAGTTGCGTGCCGAAAACGGCAGATTTACAAGCTCAGAGTGTTGCGGATGCTGGTCAATCTTCTGTTTACAGCAGTGCGACAAAGTATAATCGGGCTTTACTGTGATGGTTTCTGAGACAGCTGTCAATCATGAGCAGAGCAGGATGAAGGAATGGTTAAACATGTTGATGGAGCATATTTTTTGGAGAAATGAAAAGATATCAGAGTCACAATAAGTCATCAACGATGGCAGTTTTTTTTTTTTTCATCAAGAGATTCTTTATATCTGCAGGTGATTGTCTACATTTTGATATTTATGAATGGAGAGAGGCCATAATGGTGAACCATTGAAATGTAGCGAGGAATCTGGACTGCTCCCTTGATAGACCAGCTGGTCGCGCCCACTTTATATCTCTTTATATTTCATAGAGCACTTACTCATTTTGTTCTTTATACATTTTTGGCGATTTATGAAAGAATGTCTATTGGCAATTTTATGATTGTATATACTTTGGTTTGAATTTTTGTAGATTTGTCAGTTGACGGTATTTTCACATCGAGCAAATTTGTCTTTTCAAGAATGATCTTGATCTCCCCCTGCGTATCAATCAGTATTGATATCCCTCTGCTTATCAATCAGTATTGGTATAATTTCTCAGTTCACTGTTCCACATTGACTCTGGATTCGTTCATCTTTATTTTAGATAATGTGCAACGTGGAGAGATCTAAATATGTACCAAGTATTGTAAATTTTGCACAGCCACTTGTTGATATGTAAATATTCTAATTAAAAAGGTTTCTAATTGCTATTGTTTTATAGAGGATTGAGAGACTGATCTCCATTAAAAGAACAAAACAAAAGGGGATTCTATGTTTTCTTTTCTAGTCAGTGAATTGTTCTTCAAATCCTGTTCATTTGTAAACTGAGAAATGTTGACTATAATAACCGTGATTAATAGGAAATAACCGTGTTGGTATTGTTCAGTACTGCGGAGCTTCACAGCTTTTTGTCAACCATCTGACAGTGATTCAAAAGCAGCACAAATCACATCCAAATGTTTTGTATTTGTAGTCCTGCTGTGTGCTATGATACCAAACTGAAAGCTACACAGTCTCTACCTTACAGGTCAATCATGTTAGTCCTTTGTTTTTGCAAATAGTTCTTCAAACTGAAAGCACTGTCTTAAAAGATGGATCTCTAGTCCTCTATGACGTCATTGTCTGTGCAGATTGTTCCCAGGCGAGGGCACTGTTGTACCACTTTAGAATTGAAGACATTCTATTTAAATCAATTCACATCTGACAGTCAGGAATCTGGTATTGGCAGATTGTCTGTTTTATGACTGTGATACATGCTGGGTATCATCAATGACCCCAAAAAAGCTTTACCTCAGCAAGCAACCCCCCCCCCCCCCACACACACGCACGCATGCTCACAAGCACACGCCACACACACGCACGCGCACACACACACACACACACACGCACGCACGCACGCACGCACGCACGCACGCACGCACGCACGCACGCACGCACGCACGCACGCACGCACGCACGCACGCACGCACGCACGCACACACACACACACACACACACACACACACACACACACACACACACACACACACACACACTCCTCTCTCTCACAGACACATACACACTCACAGATGGACATCTCCGTCAGAGCTCGCCATAAATCACAGCTTTATATTACTTCAGAGACAGCGGCTTTGGGGCTTACAAAGTTGTTTATTTTGTTACCCCTGCAGACGAGGTATCTCATGCCAGTAGTAACATAGATCCTTGTCTTCGTGTTGATATGCTCTGCAGAGACTTCTAAGTCCTCTCCTGTATGAGTTGTCAGGCTATATTTGCTGATGTTACTCTGGGACACTGAACTCGATTCCGTTTTCTTGTTTGATTTTGCATAATGACGGTTTGCTGCCTCAGTCAGGATAATGATGCTGAGTGACAGCTACTGTATAAAGATGGGTTAATAAAATCTTCACATTTTGATATGCTGCAAAGATGAAGAAGTATATACAATGTTATAAATCATGACAAACTATGAGCTTTGTGCTCATATGCATCCACTTAAACCCAATATACTTAGTTAACCAGAGTCCCTGTAGTATAGATTCCCATGCAGAGGCTCTATACTAGGCCCCCTCCTGTTTTCACTCCACACTAATATTTTCACTGGGTATTTGCCCCAGAATAGGGATGAGAAGTGGTTTTAAAGGGAAATAATCGCAAACCAAGAAAGTTATAAAGAAGGTGGTGGTGGTGGTGGTGATGATATCCTATTACTGTGCATTGCCAACATTTCTTTTTTGCCAGCTCAAACCCAAGCCCTCTGCTTGACACCCCCTTTCTCAGTTTATGGTCATGGTGATAATTTTCATTTACTTAACACCAGAAAATACTTAGCACTGAATCTTATGCTGCACTAAAACCTTGTTGTAAATAATACCTGTAATAAATCTATAAGACATTATATTCGTATAAAATGCCAAAGATGCACAGAATGAATACCTGAACGACTTAATAATTCATATTTATAATTATTTTCATTCCACTATAATCTGATTGGGCGTCACATAGTGCAGTGGTTCTCAACCTTTTCAGGCCGTGACCCCCCCAAAATAATCATATTTGAAATGGGGACCCCCCACCCTGACAAGCACTTAGAATTGTTGGAGTTGAGGAATTACATTTTGTTTGACTTGGTTCCACAGCAAAACATTGTGAAAATAGCCAATCTACAAGCTCACAACGAGGCGTTGTGAGTTTGTAGATCAGCTATTTTCACAATTGTTGCCTCTTTCTCATATTATTTGACAATTTGGCCAATGTTTTACCAGTTTTTATAGTATATTTTGTTGTTTACGTTTGATGCATTTTATTAATGTTTTAGGTGAAAGGTCTTAAAAATCCTTAAATTGTCACTTTCATTTCAACATAATTTATGGGGACCCCCCACAAAACATATGGGGACCCTCTGGAGGTCCCGACCCACAGGTTGAGAAACACTGATATAGCTCACTGTTTGTCTAGACTGGTGACGCGAGGTTACTGTTTGTCCAATCAGATTATTATAGCTTGCAGCTGGCTGTGTGTGGCGCCATTTTCAATGCGACGCTCGAGCTGTCAGTTGTTTTCAGTGACGTTATCAGTTTGGAGCAAGACGTTATGACGTAACGTTGGTCGTTGAGAGATGCGTCAGCTGACCCAGCAGTGGTTCCAAAACAAAGGAGAGGAGTGCGAATTGTATGAAAAATGTTTCATTCAAACATTTTCTTTAAAAAAAACCAGATAGCCAAAACCAAATACGTTTGAACTCAACATGGCGCAAGGGAGGCATTGTGGTGTTATTTTTGGCGAGCAACACTGTTGTAGGCTACAGCGTTGATAGGCGTAGGCCTATTTATTATTAGCCTATTTGAATTTGGCTTCACACCTGCCTGAACGTCGATGATAGTGACAACGTCAAGAAGACAAGAGAAAGGTAAATTATACATTTCTATGCTGTTTTTGCTTATTGGATTATAAACCAGCAGCACCACCTCCGTCCTCTCAGACAGTTTTGACATGAGTGGAAAGCAAAGCAAATCATTATAATTGGTAGGCTAACACACAAACACAAACACACACACACGCACACGCACGCACACACACACACACACACACACACACACACACACACACACACACACACACACACACACACACACACACACACACACACACACACTTAAGCACACACCTGTGCTTATGCCTAACTACTTAAATGGCTGCCATGAAAAAGTTTGTGTAGGCCTAATACTATTTGATGGTGTACTGTTGGCCTACAATGGGTTGTGTTTGTTTTAGTTTTTTTGCACTGGCTGGTTGTGCCTTTTGGTTGGTGATGCATGGCCTATATTTAATATCGTATAGACAGCATATTTGCTTTGTTTTAGTAGAAGCCTGTGGTGCTATATGTATTGTGTATCGTCCTATTGGATTTGTTTCTCTTCCCAAATTTACCAACTGCCCAGTGCCCACTTTGTTTTGGTAGGCTACCCAGTATATGCCGTGCCCACTCTGTTTTGGGACCCAGCTGTACCAAGTAAAACACTCTGTTTTGGTTGGTGCCCAATATTTCCGGTACCCACTCTGTTTTGGCGGCCAGATTTTAGTGCCCACAATGTTTTGGTGCCCAACCCATGCATTCTTCATGTATTCTTGGTGACTAAAGCAGAAATGTGATCAGTGTCTCTTGGTCATAAGCGCAATCTACAACATTTGCAGATGAGAGTTCAGAGCCAGATGTGACACTTGAGGACTGAGGAGAGGGAGGAGTTCAAATAGAACCATTTATGTAGCCATTGATTAGCTAGCCTAGTAGTATGCCTTGTACATCGCTTGGATGATTACAAGAATTTGAACAAAGATCTTTTAATATATTACCGATGGCCCCTCTCGTGCCTCACCACAAGTATGAAATGGTACACAATTGCAGTCTCATAAGTGGGCGGTGAGCTTTGACCTCAGAACATTCTATGATCACTTTTGTTACATCTCGTGAGAGTTGTGTTGCTGCTGACTCAGACTTGTCTCAAACAAAGATAATTTCCTCCTGATTTGTCCGTCTGAAATCAACATTTTAATGTGAAAAAATCTTCTGAACATTTGTGGCCTGTGAAGAATTATTTACTTCAGTGACCATGGGTCAAAATAATCGTTCATAATATGTTCATGTTCACGTCTGAATTAATACACTCAAGATCGGTGGCACTGGAAGTCGGTGAAATAACATTGGAGTCTATGAGAGCCGGCTGGACAGCTTATGGACAAACACTATTTCTGAACGATTGAGACCTTTTTATAAAATACTCGGCTCAGGAAAATAAAAGAAGACATATCACACATTGATTTCTGCTATGTTGCTTTTTGATGTGTACACTGTATAATTTTATAGAGGTATCTAAAGAGCACAAAGTATGTTTCTGAACGGCCAAAGTATCGCAAGACTGTCCACCATTTCCTGTCTGGCAACCAAATCTCGCGATGCCTTGAGACAGAAACGATACCTGCCGCTAATAGATGCCTCAATACAATTATGTGCTGTGCAAATCGAAAAGCAAGTGATTAGAAAACAACCTGTGATGTCTTCTTTTATATTCCTGAATCCATTATATGACAAAGGTCGCAATCGCTCAGAAATAATGTTTGTTCATGAGCTGGTCCAGCCGCCTCCATTCACTGCGATGTATTTCATGAAATTCCGGTGTGAGGTTTGCCACCTATGAGTGTCATGACTCATGGCGCATCCCCGGTGTCCAGCACTAAAAAGCTTCCTTGCAAAAATACAGGAAGTCAAGTAAAGTTTGGCAGTCTTGCTTTCTACTGATTTGTCTTTGATTTGACCAGTCGGAGTTCTGTTCTGTCAGGTCAGGTGACAAACAGTGATGTCATAGTGGAAAAGGTAAATGCATGCACTCTGCTGCATGCATATCCACTAAACTACTGTCAATTGCAAATAAATTGCCTGGAGGCAGGCACTTTATTTGCAGTCTGCGTTCCCAAATGTTTTGTGGCATTTTGGATCTTTCTAACTTTGCTAGTGACAATCTGCCAGGGTAAGCAGACATTTAACCTTTTATGCAGAATAAAAAATGAGTAGCATGTGCCAAACACGTCTCAGCTCATTGTCATTTATGTCAATAGAGTCAGATCTTGTCAGACACCAAGATTTTGACGAGCTAATGCAGTGGTTCTCAAACATTTTCATGTCAAGGACCCCCAAATTGATATGATTCTGTAAAATATTTTGAAAATAGTAGATCTACAAGCTCATAACTCGTCACATCAGCCGAAACACTGAATAGTGCTTAAGTGTTACTTTAAACGGTTCCTCATTTTGCTGGGGACCCCTTGGAGCCCGCTCAAGGACCCCTAGGGTCCCTGGACTCCACCTTGAGAACCAGTAGACAGTAGTGGGTGATTCAGTGATGTGGAAGGAAAGCGGGTTTGGGGGGAGGGGAGGGGGGGGGGGGAGGTCCTGCCCTTCATAGAGATCCTCAGAGCAGAGCAGAAAAAATGTTCAAGCATGGAAAACAAATTGGACCGACTGTCCCATGGCTATCTGTGTTGTAATAAATTATTCTCCGTTATTAATTTATTGACACCATCTGACTCCATCGCGTTTAGAGTGACTTTTCACTTCACTACCCTGTTTTTAGTCAATATCACATATCACAAATACATTAAATTATTACACCTGCTTGTTGACTAATCGTAAAATCACATCAGGCATTATAAGAATTCTGTAAATGCCAAGTTTCACACATCTGTAAATGTGTGAAACTTTAAGGATTTGCCAAGCTGAGGACAGGACGTCTTTAGATTATCTCATTGGATCAGGCATGTCAGTTTGAGAAAAACAAATCTGACTTGACATTACTTATCTTTCAGACATCTGAGACATTTTGAATTAGATTTATAATAGCATTTTTCTTTTTCTATTTAGCATGCCACTTTCACATTTTACTGGTATGGTGTGCGTGTGTGCGCGTGTGTATGTGTGTGTTTGTGTGTTCATGATTTCTTGTGGAACTCAATGCTGATGAAGGGACCAGTACTACTTGCCTATACTGTGTATATATACTGTATATACGTATATGCTTGTACAAAAAGTATATTTTGGTGTGTATTCTTCAACACACTTAGGACTGAAGTGGTTACCTATTGGTTTGAAAAGTATTTTGCGAATTATGTTGTTGGCCATATGGCAAAACCATCGCAACTGCCACATATGGTCCCAGTAGACCATCGGCTGTAAGCGACTTGCCTTGTGAGATGGCATTTCCCACCGCCATCACGAAGATGGAGATTTGATTATCATTGAAATTCAATAGGCTACTGGTGACTTTTTCAATGAAAACCTTGCCATTTGAAAGCATTATGCACAATAACAGAGTGACCATCAGTTTGTCCTTTATTTTATTATACCTTTTTATAAAGCCTGTGGGTTGTTTTGGTTCTGCACAGAAGCGAGAAAGGGGGGAAATGGTGGAGACGGTGTGGGGGTCCCTTTGGGCTGTGAAACAACCTCAGCCTGCATCCTCCCCGCACAATTGAACAAATTAACCATGACCAGCTGTTACCTGTTGAAAATGACCCGCTTTCATTATATCGCCATGGACAAGAGGTCTGATAGCATCTGCATGCTACAGCTGTCAGCAATTCTGATTAGCTTTCCCATTCCTGCTTTCGGTATATCATGACAAACATAATTACATCGACATCTCTTTTTATGGATTCTACAAATTGCCAGGAGCACACAGCATGCCCAAGTGTCCAATCATTAGACAACAGCAGCAGCAGCAGGCTGTAATGGTAGGTAGCCTCCATACTTGACTGTGTTGACTTCGTCAAAACAAATCTGTAAATTAAAGGTAGGGCGAGTGAAATAGCTCTATATTTTGATTGTACTCATTGCTAGAGTGATAGAGTGTTTGTTCAGTAACAGGAGTCTCCATGTCTCTCCAGCTCTTTATTAAAAAGAAAATGCATTTTCAGGTCAGGATACCAATTCTATCCAATCAGGATAGAGAACTTAGACAGGATACAGATTAAACAACTGAATTTGGAAGTGATGACACAAATACATTTGCAAACAAAATTTGAACTGGAACACTATCAAAATGAATCTGATAAATGGGTACTCTCTCCTGATTGGCTGACATTTTGTCACCTACCTGAACATTTATTTTCTGTTTATCAAAGAGCTGGAGAGACAGGGAGACTCCTGTTACTGAACAAACACTCTAGAGCAATGATTACTATCAGAATATAGTGCTTTAACCTTTTAACACATTGGGTGCCCGAATTTTATAATAACAGATTACGTTCGGTGCCAGAAATCTCACCGTTGCGCTGCATTGTGCTGTTTAAATCTGTAGACTCCACGGTGAGCGATCCATGAAAAAAAAGCATGTGTGTAGGTTGCACGATGGCGGAGTAATCTCGGATCAAACGGGACTTGTTTTGCCCACTGTAAAAAGTTAAGGAGATACAGAGGTTTTTAGCAGGAGATAGAATGGAAGCGGATGGGAGCGAGAGGGCTGCGCTAGCCCCCCTCCCTTAAAAACGAAAAAAACAAAAAGGTATGAAAACCGTATATACTTTTTTTTTTTAGGATTTTTCGCACTCCACGGGTTGGCACATTCTGGCACTCAATGTGTTAACAAAAAAAGGGTTTTAACCAAAAAATATCACTTACCCTACCTTTTTAATATAATGTGTAGGGCTACATTACAACTATAATCTCCTCTGTGGTTTGTGGGCATCAAAAGATTTAAGTACTTTCAAAATAAGGAACCACAGAGCATGGTTTTGACCTCCCAGGCATACTGTAGCATACAGTATAGCAACTTCCATTGATGCCATTATTGGAGTTTTAATGTTATTTATTTATCTGCACTTTGTGTTGATTTGTGTGCCCCAATGACTGAATCTCAAGGAAATACTCGGTGTCGGTGATAACCAGAAGTATTACCTATAGGCCTATTGTTATTACCTATTTTGTGGGTTGTTCAAATACAAGACATATGGCACTTGCTTTTAATTGCTTATGGCAAAGGAATTATGCAGTGGTGTAGCTGCAAGTTGAAATGTAAATATATAGAAGACTTAACATTTAGAAATGCCTATTGATATTTATTGTCCTTTTACATTAGAAGTTAAGCAATGGCAAGTTGGCATTCGCCATGCAGTAGGTAACTCATTAGTCTAGGAAATCTGTGTTTCCCTCTATGTACAGTATACTGTGGACTTCAGTTTGAATGTGACGACACTTGAAGCATTTAATTTGTGGCACTTGAACAGGAGACTAAAGTATGCATGAAACAAAATGCTAGCAGCACAGTTGAAGCTTAAAGGTTCTATGACATTCATTTTCACTTTTTTTTATTTTTTATGTTTTTTTGGGGGGTTTATGACCTCAATTACACCCAAAAAAATGGAACTTTGAACATTCAGTGGATTTTCTGTGGTCTGGGGGTTTCTGAATAATTAGGCTGAAAAGTAATCTGAGCTTCGCCCTGGGGCAGTGAAGTCACAGGCCATTAATGCCCTGCCCATAGAGCTGAGGCTAGCAAGATCCGTGTCTTCTTTTAAATCACTTCTAAAAACCTACCTTTACGTTAAGGCCTTTTCTTAGCTGTTTTGTCTCGTGCTTTTGGGTTTCATATTATCAGCCTTTAATTGCTCTTTCTTCATTATTAATTGTTGTAATCATGTGCCCTATTGATCATATGTGTTGCTTCTATGCATGTTGTTTTAACCTGTGTGGTTATTATGCTGCCCTTTTTATATGTAAAGCACTTTGTAACCTTGTTTGGAAAAGCGCTATATAAATAAATTCATTATCATTATCATTAATCCCGCCCACTCTCCTCCTCGCCCCTCCCTTCCCCTATCCTTTCCTTTCGGGGGGGGGGGGGGGGGGGGGGGCGGAGCAGAGGCGATGATTGACAGGCAAAATCCCTCAACAGTGACACCCGCAGGCAAAGATTTTTTTTCATTGCAGTTGAAAAGGCTTTAGAAATGTGAGAGAAAAACACCTGCAATGGATCAATGGAGTGGAAACCTTTTGTTAAAACTTTTTATACACGTTTGAAGGACCATGAAAAAGACGTTTAATGTGTGGTAAAACTGAACGTCATGAAACCTTTAATCCCCCTTTCCATTATGCAAAATCATCCCTGTTTAAACGTCTGTTGGTGCAAGCGATGTTAGATTGATTCTTGTTAGAACTTGTGCACACTGTATAAGACCTGGTACTATTTCATTGTGCTTTACATCTTATACTGGGGCGGCAGTGGCTCAGGAGTTAAGAGCGGCAGAAGGTTCCCAGTTCGATCCCGTGCTCCCCCTGTGTTACTGTCAAGTGTCCTTGAGCAAGACACTGACCCCCTAACTGCCTTGCATGGTTTCCTCTGCCATCGGTGTGTGAATAGGTGAATGTAATGCACATTGTAAAGTGCTTTGGATAAAGGTGCTATATAAATGCACCATTTAGACCTCGTGCTAGGGGTAAAACAGTTAATCGATTATAATAAATAATTGATAATCTCTAAATTCATAAAATATTATTCTGGGGCAAACAATTGAGAAAATGGTAGATTTACTAGCTCACAATACTGCGACGTGAGAGATTTGGTAATACCAGTGGGTCTAGTATTTATCCCTAGTCACCAACTAAGTAAAAACAACCATTCAATTGTCCCCCATTTGTTTTGTTTAGTAGTTTTTTTTTTTCTTTGCATTTTTTTCTCCCTCTTTCACATTTCGCTTTATTTTGATCATGGTGTAGAGAGAGAAAGAGGGGATGACACTCAGCAAAGAGTGAACCTGAGTGAACCTGGCCAGCTTTATATGGTATAATTATGCTTTGACCAGGTGCTCCACCAAACCCATGTCTAAACTTAACTATACTACAAAAAGTTAATTACCACACCAAAATCCATGCCTAAACTTAACCAGCTGCAAGCTACAGTAAAGCCATCTGATTGGTTGGAACTCTAAAGTGCCCCTAACCAAACAAATGACATGCAAAGCTAGCTGAATATTATCCACTACCATTTCCAAATTCTTCTTCACCACTTGGAGGCAGTAATGTACCACACGATTCATACAGAGTGTGTCCAGTCAGCCCTGAGACAGTGACAATGTTGCGTTGGTGCTGTGACTTTGGTCTTTGCTGTTTCCTCATGGCTGAAGACAAATCCTACCTGTCTGTAACATCTCAGGGGCCCCAAGGGCCTCATGCCTCTGCTACAGTGACCCCCCTCTTATCCTTCTATTCATCGATCCCTCAGAAGGAGGGAGAGGTTTTTTGATCTGTATATCTGAGAGTTATGGGATGTTACTAAGAGTAGATGATTATGGTATTTTCAATATGAAGCTAGCTGACTGTTTCCCCCCAGTATCAGCTAAGAAACAATAGCTGATACTGGTCCAACAATATGTGGAATGTTTTCGAATTAATTTCAGTAGGAGGCTTGTGTAAACCAAGCAAGTTGTAGCACATTACAAACTGTAGAATAATAAAACACTTAATTTAAACCAATACCCTACCCGTGTACATGGGAATATAAGTAACATTTTGTTTATACACATAATGGATCAAATGCAATACACTGCTTGCTCGGGTCCAAATACAAATGGCTACTGCATACTAATGTCTCACATTTGCTTAAAAAAATTCAGAGCATGTTATTATCACCGCCAGGCCGGAACTGGCTTCATCACCGCTGGACCAATTGGCGTGAAATCTTTCAGACCGGCTATCGGTTATAGTGCCACCATCATGAGGCCGGAAAAACAAATGGTTTGCTACTACTCCTACAGATTTGTCCAAAACTCACACCCATATCTCTGCAGTCATGAGAACAAGATCTGTCCGATTCCGATTGACTACGACTGGCTTTCAGAGTTTGCGGGACGGTCCCGTTTTAAACGATGTTCCACAAATCATGAACACAGTGTCCAATTGGCGTGAAACTTTGCACGCACACTTCCAGTAGGCCAAAGAAGATCTGCCACTCCGATTGTTTCAAATTGGCCTCATGGTGACGCTATAACAGGTCGCAACTCGTTGGAGTTGGCAAGCATAGCCTGCAAGGATCATCATAGATATAGATAGAGTAAATGTGCTGGTGCCGATGGTCAACTGATCAAGCAGAGCATTCTTAAGCCTGATTTATACATCACTGCATGTTGTGTGCCAAAAATAGCCGACCTACTGTACAAGCTCACAACACGTCACATCCATGACGCATTGTGAGATGGTAGGTCTGCTATTTTAGGCATTGCTGCGACACTGTCGTACGGTGAAGCATAATTAGGCTTTACAGGTGATACAGGCTCCTGAAAAGAGGAGTAGAGCATCCTTAGGCAACACAGTGTCCGGGGGAGAGGGGCAGAGCATCCTTACAGGTGACATCGGCTCCTGGAGAGAGGAGGAGAGGACTCGCCATGCATGTGCAACACCCAGGATTTGAACCTGGGTTTCACACGTGAGAAATCAAACATCTACCTCTCATCCAAAGGAGAATCCCCCCACCCCCATGGCCAGTGGGCTGATATTAGGCAGGGCTACTCTGTTCCATTCACTCCCCCTTTGACTCCAGGCAGGGCTACTCTGTTACACGTGCTCCCACCCACATACATCACCACAACTTCTAACCATTGATTCCTTCTGCTCCCCTCTTCTGTCCAGCTCCTCGCTTTGGTCTCCAAGCAATTAGCCTGCTAGCGTTCCAGTGAGCGCACAGCAAGACATCACTAATCTCACTCCTTTTTCACTCCCACTCTTTCCTTCATCGATTATTTTAGCTCACTCTGGGCAGTTTTTCCCCCCAGAGCTCTGACACAGGAGGTGTGACAGGTTTTAAAGGCCATACACACTAATACATTTTATTTGCTTGTAAATGTCTGTTGTGGTAATGGATTTGTGTATCTATGGGTGAAGTGTTTGTGTGTGTGCGCACGCATGTGTGAAAGAAAACCTTTTCTGTACTGCATGGTCATAAAAACCAGACATTAATCACCCACGAGAGAGCAACCATCTCTGTTCCCATGGCAAAGGAGTTTCTGGGCCCTTCTGCTGATATGACGGCAGTTTGTAATCGGCCTCGGCCTCGGAGAGCAGGGCTTGTTTGTGTGATTGTGTCTCTGAGATGCAAAAAGAGAGGGATAATGTACATGTTTATGGTACATTTAGGCCTGAATGGCCATTTATAGTATATACATGTGTATGGTACATTTAGCCATGAATGGCCACTTATGAGTATAGTGAGGATTCATTGTATTATGTGTCTCTAGGGAAATGATTATTCCTTGTACAATGGTCAGAATGAAGTCTGTTGTAAGGCCAGGGAAAGTCAGTGGTTACAGTGAAAGTGGGTGAATGAGTGTATATGTCTGTGATTTGTCTTTGTAAGTGTAATGCAACAAGGTCTCTGTGTCTTTTGTGAGATCCAGGACTATAACCTACATATGACTCCCTTATGGACGTAGTATATAGCAGTTAGCCTATAAATACCTTGCAGTGTGTGGAATGACTTCCACTGTTTGTTCTCCCTTTAAATGATTCAAGTAGGACACAGTATCCACGTAGCCGGAACTTTGTCACAATAATAATATTCATAACTAGAAAGAGCACAAGTCTCCGCGAGGTCAGGTAGGTTATTATGGCCACCTGGTGGCGCTATAATAGGCCAATGTGAAAAGGGTGCCATTTCTTCGGCAATTGGACACTGCATTCATGATTTGAGGCATTTTGTTCCAAACATTTGGTTTGCTAAATTAGACCTGCTGGTGGCACTATAACAGGCCAATGTGAAAAGGGTGGCATTTCTTCCTCGGCCTAGTGGGAATGTGTGTGAAAGATTTCACAGAAATCGCACACTGCGTTCATGATTTGAGGAATTTTGTTCAAAACCGACCTATCCTGCAAACTTTGGAAGCCAATGTTAGCCAAGTAGGCTGGAATATGAAATATCGGACACATCCATCTTGATCACATGACTATAGAGATACTGTGTACCGATTTGCGTGATTTTTTGGACAGAATCTGAAGGAGTAAGAGAAAAAAAAATGTTTTACAAAACTCAGCCTCCTGGTGGTGCTCTAAAAGGCATATATGAGTTTTCAAGTGGCATTTCTTCCTGGGCCAAGTGGGAATCTACGTGGAAACCGATTCACGTGTTTTTTGGACAAAATCTGTAGGAGTAATATCCAAAAATGTGTTTTGCAAAAGTCAGCCTCATGATGGCGCTATGACAGGCTGATCTGAAAAATGTGGGGCAGAGGTTCTGCTGTGGCATCCAGGGAGTGTGTGTGTACAGTTTCACAGTGACCGGGCCAACGGTGACCGAGATTAGCTGCTCATGGACGGACGGACACACGGACGGACGGACAGGGGGCAAAACATACTCTCTCGCCATGCCTTTCGGCCTGGCGGGGACAATAATAATAGAGTTGCGACGCGACGCGTTGTGAGCTTGTAGATCTGCTTTTTTTTTTTTTTTACATTTTGAAAGATTTCTCTTATGACATGCCTGAAATAGTGACGCCAGGTTGAAAGTGGTCAATTGTGTCTGTGGGTTTTAGAAAGAAAAGTATGAACAACAGCTTGCGACTAGATAAAAACTGCTTTGGAACACAGGTTCTTTTTAACCTTTTGCTGGTTAAACAGTTTTGGACATTATAGTAGTCACAATGTATTATATTCCTGCCTCCCAGCCAAAAGCCTTAATGACAGTTCATCCATCCAACAGTAGAGTTAACATGACTGAGGCTCCCTGCAGCCTGCAGCATCATGTGGTGACCTGGGAATGAAGGAGCACGCTTCTGCTGACTCCGTGTCTCTGCACCACACAGAGAGAGAGACTGCCTCGTCACAGTGCCAACCATTCGATTTGTTCAGACACAATATGGCCATCTTGGCTGTGTATTGGAAAGTACACAGGGGGAGACAAGAATGCTTGCCAGTCAACTTTCTCTAGTCACCCATTTGCTTTTATTCTCGTCTCCGAGTCCACTCTCTGCAGGGAGTGTTTAGGGGAGAAAACAGTCTTTCATGGATCATACAAAGAAGCGATCAAACATGCATGTGTTCTACAAAATAATTCAACACTTTGAATCTATCGTTGTTTATTGGCTCGATTTATGGCTTTGAAGCTAATATATTCATGTACATTTTATTCAGTGCACTAAAAACTTTTTCCGTACGCAGTAAATTACACAAACGCTGCACGGCACTTTAGAAATATGTCTTCTATGAAATATGAAAGCCATTATAATTTTTTACATAACTGTACTACATTAATGGCTGCATGGGATAACAGCCTTATCGTGAGCTTGATCCGTCACTCTTCTCTTCACTCCCACAATGGCAGCTAATGGTAGTCTTCAGAGGAATACAATGTCCTGACATAATGCAGAACTCAGCTCCTCTGTCGCTTTCACTAACAAACCCTGATAATGAAATGTGACCGGATCATTGTGTGACAACAGAGGTAAAATACACAACAGAAACATCTAGGTGATTTGTTGGTTCCAGTGATTGAGGACTTAACATTTTGAGATTGTAGTTTTGTGTGGGGTGACACTATTGTCGTCATCATCAAACTGGAGGTCAATTTGTTTTGTTTTTCTATATGATAACTGTTACCACCATAAAATCAATGAGTATTATGCGGTATGTGTTTCAGGGATGTTGTCCCTCTTTGATTGGTTAACTTGGGACACACTGGAGACATCTGATTAGCTGGAACACTCTGGGATTTCTTATTGGCTGGGACAAACTGGAGACGTCTTGATTGGCTGGTACACGCTGTCTGATTGGCCGGAACACCCTGGAGACGTCTGATTGGCTGGGACACTCTGGAGACGTCTGATTGGCTGGAGACGCTCATCTCTCAGGCTGCAGAAAGTGAATAAGGTAAGGACTGAAATAATTGTACTTTTTTTTTAATATAAAATGTATTTTGGGATCATGGAAAACTCAAATACCGGATATGCAATCTTCAGTGTTATTGTAGAAGCACTGTTGACCAGGTTCTGGATTTATTTACGTAGTAATTAATACAACTAGGCGACTAGGCAATACCCATTGTACTTGTCAGAGTACTAGTTGTAGCCGTTGTCAGAGGACCCAGTGTGGTACCCACTACCATAGTGCTTAGAGGCTATGACGTCAGTACTGTCATGTCATATTGATGACATCTGGGATCTCCATATGTGGGTACAAAGGGGACATAGACAGACTTGCCTCGCTCACATCACTTGCGTCTCCCCCGCCCTCATGTGAGTCATACATGCAGTGTTGCATGCCCGGCGCTCCTGACGTCAACATGACGTCAGGGATCCCCATATCTTCATATTTAGTCGATCAGTCTGGCAGTTCCGGAGGACACGGACGTACACACTCACACAGATTCTGTGCGTTCTCCAAGGACCTCCATATGCATGGGCACATGACATTCTGGCACACAGATAGACAGTTTTGTGGATTCTCAGCTCTGGACAACCGCTGGTCCCATCGAATTCCCACTCACAACACACCTTGGCGACACACACGTCAATATCTGAAATGTAGTCAGAGAGAGACTATGTGTGTCTAAACGTGATAAAATAAGCAACAAGTTCAGATCGATTTAAAGATAGAAAAAAATATCGATCCACTTTGCCATGTTTTATAGTGTTAAATAATGTTTTTTCCTCTGGTCAGTAAATCATCATTGAATAAAAATATAATGATGGAAAATGAACAAAATAACAGTCACCAGTCACCTTAAGGGACCCCTAGAGCCTCGCCCGTATTCTTTCTGGCTATGCTACTGATGAAAAGGTATACAGTATATATTTTTATTCCATGATAACATGCTAACTTTACTAACTGTATTTCAAAGAGCACACTTGAAAGATGTCTGCAGTGCACTCTGCATGGTGCCGCCATAAAAGCATTTTCAGTGTTTGCTGGTGATTTATCAATTTCAGCCGCCTCTTTTCATTTCCTGGCTACCTAGTCAAGTATCATCTGATGAAACTTCAAGCAAGTGCTACAGCTGGCTAATGGGGAGGCAGAGAACCAGGGGGTGCTCAGGAAATGGGGAAGCTGATGAAACAAAGCTACCACAATAAGATAGAAAAACACTGAACACAAATCTAGCAACATTTTAACACACTGTTTACCGGCAGCGTGTTAAAATAGCTCCCTGTTTGACAGCCTCAGAGGAGATAGACCGGAAGCCAGGCCCAGTCAAATTGGCATACAACAGAGTCGAGTTCATGACCCTTACAAATTTTGTATGCCACCAATTAACAAGATTTGCTTTCAGCGTTAATGGATAACCCTTTTATAGGTCATAGTTCTTATATGAGAAATACAATGACACGTTCCGTTGAAATATTGAAATATTTATTACAAAAATGGTTTTACTTACTTATTAAGAGGGGTCAGGACTGGCCCAATTAGGTGTAAAGCCTCTTAAAGCTAATGAAGAAATAATAATAGCTTGATTGACATTGTCAACCAGTACTGCAGGTGCCCATACCTGACACCAGGATCTAAATGTCTCAATGGAATAGTAGGGTGACCATCTCCAACCACTGCAGATGTACTAGTTATATTGTATTAACATACTCTACCTTTTATTCATTAAAATGAAAAACTTGAATATATTATTGTCTCCAACAGACATCATAGTGAGATGCTATAGATGCTAGTGTGTCAGTACTCAGTACTCTGAACTTCCTGTGACACTTCAGTTTAATCTGCTTCAGTGTATTTGTTTGAACTCTGTCCATGTGTTCCTGACATTGAGGTTGAAACTTTTCCCCTGCATTGGGCTTGCTATTGAACATTCCGTGGTAATTGAACAGTAATGAACTGTTATGTGACCTGTGGTGTGTAAGTAATTGATTCTGAAGGCAGTGTTTGCGGGCACAATGTGTGTGCTGACTGGTTGAGCAGACACCGTGCAAGAGAGAGCAGCTGTTATCCTTCCGAGGCCTGCCGTTACCACTGTGGCCTACAGATGGCGATGGTGAGATGCAGAGACCTGTGCTAAATCGGTCAAATCAAAATAAGTGCTACAAACTCGATGACGGACAAAAGCTGCTAGTCGCAGTAGTTCAGTTTGACCTAACTGTGTGGGGACTGGGGACTCTAAGGCCAGTGTTAAACGGTATACTTGACCGGAGTCCCCCAGGGCGCTATACTAGGGCCGCAGTCGTGTGGTGCATTGTGAGCTTGTATATCAGTTTTTCCAATTAGTGTCATAACTAAATTAAGACTAGCTGAATAAATCAGTTGAGAGGTTGATGCGTCTCTAAACACAGGTGATAATCGAGTGACCACTCGATTAGTTAGTTATAGTCATAGATTTCAAATATGAAAACTTGGAAAGAGAAAACACACACACATACACACTCACTCACTCACTCACTCACTCACTCACTCACTCTCTCTCTCCTTCTCATGGGCTCTCTTCATGCTCAGTGAGGAGTGCATGGTCACCGGCATTCACTGATCTCTCCTCCCAGGTTCAGTCAGACCCTTTACTGTAGTGGCCGTGAGGCTTTGCTTTGAGCACAGATGGTGAGCAACGTGAAGCTATGGAGACCATCCAAGCCTGTGGCCAACCGCTGCTATGTGCGTGGGCAGGTGAACGTGATGCATGATGACAGCCCAGTAGATGACTGTGAGGAGCACAACATCCCGTTCATGCTCCCTGGAGGATGAACCGTTTGTGTGAACCGGTTACATTATGTTGCTTCCAGCACCATGCTCAAGCTAAATGTTTTGCACACAAGATGTCTTAAAATATAATGGGCATATTGCAGGATGAACGCTACTGAATGTACTATGCCCTCCATTTACTCTATTTTTATCCCCACTGGTGAGCCCATTGGGCTGTAAAGATGTAACAGTGTCAGTTGGTCAAAACCAATTTGGTCTGGTTGCGTTTAAAGCGCAGCACAGCCTCTTGGGGCCTCTAGCGGGGCTTTTAGACTTCAGTCTTGTTATACAAGAAAAACAGTGAGCAGCAAACTATCTAGCAGTTAGTGAATGCTTGACTGGGGAGGCGCATTAACAGGGCAAAGCTACGTAACACCAGTCAGAGGGTTAGGGTAAGATTGCTTTTAATTTGTTCTACTTTTGATGCTTGAGAAAAATGACATGCGCTAATCTGCACATAACTAAATTTATATTAAGGGCCTATGTTACATCAAAGTTATTAAAACTGACATTTCAGATGAAGGTTGGGTGTAGTCTGAGTGACATCATGAGGTTGACTGCTAGGAGAACTGATATAATGATTGATTCAACACTACACACTCCTAGACTCTTGTCCCTCCTGGCTCCCAAACTTTGGAATAATCTCGTCATTGCAGTCAGAACTGCAGATTTGTTCTCAATTTTCTGCCGTAGTATGAAGACTCACCTCTTCAGACTCTGCCTCACCCATAGCACTTGACTCTCCTTGTATCCCCTCTTGGTGTTAGTTTACTGTGTGCAGACGTGGTGTCTTGGTAATTTGTTCTCATGTTTTTGTTTCTTTGTCTTTGTTTTTTTTTCTCGACCTCAAATGTTAAGAATGTGATTTACATTGTTACGTTGTTAGATGCTAGGTTCATTGTTTACTCTGCACTCTATTCATGTGACTATTTACCTTTATTGTTTATTGACAGGAGTTCATGCTTACTCAGCTTATTCCGATTTCGCACTTGTAAGTCGCTCTGGATAAGGGTGTCTGCTAAATGCCTAAATTGTAAGGAGGTTGGTATTTAATAAGGGTTCTAGAGTAGGAACAATACCAGAGAGGCTTTTAAGTCACATCAAGATGAGAAGATGAGACTATAACAATGACTATAACTATATCGTTCACCATTGTATTTTTGTAATATTTGGTGTGAACTCTGCCATCCACTTGACTTAGAATGATTTCTAAAACTATATTTTTATAGTTGTAGTGCTCAATATGAACGGCCCTTTGCTCAATACTTTACAGTATGTTAAAGGGATTAGAGGTGGAGAGACTTGTGCTTGTCTCAATGTGTATGATATGAAGCTAGAGAGGTTGGATGATTTGGTCTGACACTGGATTGTGATCTAATACTGTGCGTTGGCAGCGCGGAGCTGTGATATAAATGGTGTTGCGGCAGACAGCAGATCCATTGTATAGACGATGAAAGAGCAGGTATGCTGTCAACACATCAGACATACTTACTTACTATACACAGCTGATTACAGGAGCACGCAGTCCCTCAGGATTACTCCCATCTCTCACACAAAAATGAAGCTTCCAGCTATACGATGCTGCTGTGCATGACCTCGCCCTGCTGCTCCCGTCAGCAGAGACTACAAACCGCTTTCACTTACAGTCTGTAAATGGACTTGCATGGACTGCAGGGGAAACGGAACGATATTAACAAGGCATTACCTTTCTTGCTATGGCTATTGGCTCATACATATATTCTTAATTCCCTTTCTGGGTCTCTCTTGATAGCATTCAAAATGTTTTCTTCAGTCTCTACTGCTTTGTCTGAGTCTTTTGTCTCAAGGTTTCAACGCTGTGTGGGTTGGGGATTCTACAGCAAGATGTGTGATGTTGATGCTTAAATGTGACAAACAGTACTTAACATGCTAACCTGGCTGATTGCAGCCGACAAAAGGACGCGCGCGTGTGTGTGTGTGTGTGATAGATGACATTTAACAAAGATGTGGTCTTGTAAGTTGAGTTTGCTCAGCAGAGGTGACGTAAAGAGCATGCGAGTCATTAGACACATTAGAACATCCTACTCAGTGTGATGCTTAGGCAAGGTCGCTGCGTACCTTGAGCCTCTTTTTTTATCTCAACTTTCATATTAATTTGTCTTTCTCTCTCACTCTCTTGTCATCTATGAGGCACCTTCTCTGTGTTTCACCCCCCTTCGGTATCATTAGGGAGAGACACATGACAGTGTACAGACTTAAACTAGTGCCAGTGGAGACAGGAGGATGGAAAGTTAAAGACTTGAGGAGCGTCAGGGATAAATAATCATATTTCTATGCACCCACCATGCTGGAAAAGCACCATCTGGGACATGCTCTGGATTTGCATTACAATATAAATGAGAAGTTGCTGGAGCCGAAAGGGTGATGGGAATTAATTCCCCCCCACAACACACACATGCACGTGCGTGTGTGTGTTGTGGGCGTCAGTGCGCGCACGCACGCACGCACGCACGCACGCACGCGCGCGCGCACACACTCTCTCCCTGACAGGTCGCATCTCCACCTCTCCACTCTGTCTTAGCACCATACAGCAGCTCCCTTGAAGAAGCAGGCAGCCGCTTTGTTGGCGTGCGGTGTGCTGGCACAGTTCTGCTCCTCCCCCCATCCCTTTAAAAAAAATCCCTTTTCTTTAACAGTTATTTTTTCTTTTTTTTAGATGCCACATATCCCATGCATGGATGTGTGATGGCATACAGTATATGCACCAGTGGCTTCCCTTTCAGACTGTGATCTTCACTGAACCCCCCCCCCCCCCCCCCCGTATACAGTACAAGTAGGCGCACAGCAGATAGAGAGGCATACAGAGATATAGTGTAAGGACCAGGGGAGGTAGCAATGACTCCCAAGAGATAGTAAGGGTTAGCCTCGCGTGGCCAGACTATATCACTGTGTGGATATGAGTCTGGTGCTTCTATGAGGACGTTTTTTTTCCAAGGGGCGGGATCAAAAGACTGGCTCTGCACGCAATTGGTTAGACCTACAACCAACTACTAATTACAGTCTCCCATATTTGAATACTGGGCCCTGATTGGTCACCCCAGACTTCGGGAGCAGGAAATGGATTCACAACGGAGCGGTGCCAGACCCAAATCTTTTCGCGCTGGCAGATTCGTCTGGTCCCAGGCTAAGCAAGGGTTGCATATATTTGTACACAGTAGCCTATATATGAGTACAGCGGTGACTCTGAGAGCCTGTCACTTATACATGAAATATGTCCACTCAGCTGAAACAACATATTTGTAGGACTCTGGTTTCATCATGAGTGTGACATATAGTTTTATCAGTAGTTTTATCAATGCATAACGTTAGACTTCTTCAGCCTACTGGACTTACAGTAAGAGGCAGCATCTACTGCCAGGCATCAATATCTGTAATTGTGTTTTAACAAATGACATTTTGAGAGCTAGCAACTTTGAAAAAAAAGAAGAATACGCCCCCCCCCCCCCCCCCCCCCCCCCTCTCTCTGGTTGGAGAGAGTCTCTCTGGTTGGAGAAAGTCTGAGAATTACAGAGAGTAAATCAATGCCACCCCAAAGTTGAGTTGAGTTTTTAAATCAGACACACTCCTCAGATAATGTTATCTTGGCCATCGCTTCAATTTATTTTTGCAATTTGTGTATAATTTATCTCCATTTTAAAATGCTTTGCATGCCTGAATGTCACACAATGAAGTGTCAGATCTGCACTGATTGGGAATATTTTATGCAAGATTTCTGACACTTCATGACAGAGCCATGATAACAACAGAGATCGTGTGTGTGTGTGTGTGTGTGTGTGTGTGTGTGGGGGGGGGGGGGGGCTTAAAGTGAACCATTGAGCTAATGGAGCTTATGGCTTGCAGGTATAGCCCATTCCACATAACTGCTGCTGAGTATAAAACAAGTTCTGACCCATACACACAGCGCAAAAAACAAGGTTTCCGGCAGCTTTTGAATCGGCAAGGTACACTGTCAGTGGAGCTTCCTTTGGTTGAGTAACTGTGTGCATCGCTGACCTTGGAAAAGTAATCGTAGAAGAATCAGCTGCGAATGGATTTTGTGTTCAGATGACTGATTCCACTTCAGCCCTCTTGTGTGAGGAGGGACTGAGCCAACTGGAAATGTACTTGAAGTGGTAAGTTGTGTTAACTGGTGTGCCATAACAGCTGTAATGAAGTGATAATTACAGTACGTTTGTTGAGTGAGCTTGTGTCTCATCTCTTTGAGTATCCAGTTTTTGACAAAAAGAGGTCCCTTCCCTTGTCTGACAACATTCTTATCTCACTGCTCAAACCACTATCATTTTAACCCATTCAATCCGGGAACGCAACTGTGTCATTTTAGATTTGAGCTATAACTATAGGTTACTGGACGTAACCCCGGTTTTATGATAATATAAGCGAGATGTCTCGCTATGGGAGAGCGCCCTCCGGCGTGATCACACAGAAGTACACCTTCATAAACTTCCAGACAATTCTATTGGCTGGACTGACCTTCCTCTGACTGGAGGTCCCGCCCTCATCCTATATCAGTCAGTGGAGGGTCATTTTCCCTAATTCAAGATAACCTTTCTCTTCTCGTTCGTAAACAAGAAGGGTGTCTTTCGAGACATCTCGCTTATATTATCATAAAACCGGGGTTACGTCCAGTAACCTATAGTTTTATTTCAAATATTTCACTCGATGTCTCGCTATGGGAGATATAATACACTCCCTGATTGTTATCTCGAAGTCCAGAGTAACCAGCCTAGGGGCTTGATCCCCGTGTCTGGAGGCTACACTAAGGACCGTACTGTATGCGCCACAGGGGCTGCAGTTACGTCCGAACTGTAGAACCTGGCAAATGTCAAGGCCTAAACCCAACATGCCACACTGCAGACATCTCAGATGGAGACCCCCCCGAAGAGGGCCCATGATGTCTCTATTTCCCTCGTAGAATGTGCCCTCAGTTTTACTGGGGCAGCATCCCACCACTGGAATTGGCTACTGAATAGCCTCTACAATCCAGTGGGAAAGTGTCTGTTATGCAATGGGCTAGCCCACTATCCGTGGAGCCCATGACACAAATAGCTGATCTGACTTTCTCAAAGCCTTAGATCTGCCAATGCACATTTCCAAAGCCCGAACCGGACAAAGGCAATGTAACCTTTCATCCTCTCATGAGGCGAAAGGAGGCGGATGAAACGCATTAAAAGGTCACAAGGACACTTGGTACCAAGGGGTTCTTTAGCCCACACCCAGGTCTGGGTCTGACAACCACCCTTGTGGTCCCTTCCTTGAACTGTGTACACTCCCCGTGTACTGACAGTACATGAAGATCACTGAGCTCTACAGTAGTCACTGAAGCCATCAGTAACACAGTCGTGATTGACAGTTGTTCTGTCAATCTGACACAGAGGCTCGAAGGTGGCTGAGACAAGGAGTCCAACACCTGGCTCAAATCCCAGGGTGACACCGGGGACTTTGACTCGGGAAGAGACGTTTGGTCCCTTCATGAACCGACAAATCAGGCAGTGCTGACCCACCGTCTCGGCCTCAAGCAATACGGCAGGCTGAGATAGCCGCCAAGTAGACTTTTATTGTGGAAAAGGCTCTGCCCTTATCCACTAAGTCCTGCAGAAGAACTTAATGGACATGGGTTTGGAACGGCACAGTGCTGTACTCAAATTCATCCCCTCATGGGCTGAGCCCAGAGAGTCAGATGTCCTGGTCAGGGACAAATTAACTCGTCCCCTGCTAGCGTTAGCATGTTTCTGCGTAACGGAAGCAGCCACGAGCGGTCGTACAGGACAGGTTCGACTGACACCCAGTGACCCCATTCTGGGGCCACCAGTATCACCATCAGCCCCTGGTCCCTCACTCTCACGAGTGTGGGAGCTAACAGGGACAGCGGAGGAAAACGTAAAAAGAGTTCTGAGCCATTTGTGCACTAGTGCATTTCGACCCAGAGGCACCGCACCCTCCACTGAGTAAAACAACGGACATCCCGTGTCTTCCAGTGAGGCAAAAAGATCCACCAGGGGGCGATCAAACGATCCCAGATCCGTCCTGGTATCTCCGGGTGCAGAGACCAGTCGTCTGAGAGGAATCACAGATTCCTCCAGCGACACAGCGCTGTCACACATTCCTCTGTGACCAACACACGACCGCAACTGCCCAGCCGTCTTAGCGATGCGGCTGAGGCCATCATACCTGACATTCACATGCACATTTTGAAGGAGACCCTCCGGCCCGTGCAAAATTGTGCCAGGCAGGACAAAAAGGACTGATCCTTTTCGGTGGCAGGCTGGCTTTGAACAATAGTGAGTTCAGAGTCCTGCCTATGAATTTCGCTGTTTGTGCAGGCACCAACACGCAGTTGACCCTGAAAACTTGATTTCAGTAGGTGAGACACCACTTTCTGAGTATGCTGCCTTGCCGCTGATCCTTGAGTCGGCTTGTAGCAGCCCATCATCTTATGTAAGACGCTATGCGAGTGCCTTCTCTCCTCAGAGGGCCAATCGCAACCTGCGTGAATTCGACAAATACTCTGGGGCTGAGGACGTTTACAAACGGTAGCACCGTGTATTCGTAATTTAACCTCAGAACCCTAACAACAGAGATTTCTGTGTGGTGGGTAAAAGGAGCATAAAAGTAGGCGTCTTTTAGGTCTATCGATGTGAACCAGTCTCTCTGACGCACCATGCGGAGAGACGGATTTGATAACATCCTGAATTTGAACACCTTTAGATACTGATTGAGGGCTCTTAGGTCCAGTATCGGACGCAGCCCCCCCCCTTCTTTTTGACCAGGAATAGCACGAATAGAGCCCGCTGTTAGCTTGGTCTCTGGTTATTTCCTGTACAGTTCGTTTTCCTAACAGGGAGAATTATCTTCCTGTAGAAAGTCGCCCGCCTGTCCCCTGCTTAAGAGAAGATCGCTTCCACTAGCCTGGGGAGGTCTCGAGGCGAACTGTAGTATACATCCCTGGATATAGAGTGCAGCACCTACTGTGGTGTGTTGCACCTTATCCATTCCGATATCATACAGTGGGGTTCCTACAACACTGGTTAGGCTCGATTGTGGTGCCATGGCGCCATATAGTGGTTGAACAGAGTCGACCGTGAGCCGTTCCCTTGGGGACAGGGCGTAATCGTCCTCTCTTCATGGCGAGTATTCGCCCCGCTACCCTGAAGTGTCTGTGAGACCTCTGTGGTAGCGAGCGTGTGTCCCTTATGTTCTGGTTTTGTCCTGTTTCATTTCTTTTTGCCGTGCCCCTGAAATTCAGGCTGTAACGGTTTGAATTTTATTGGAGAAACAGGTAGAGAGGGTTCAATTTCCAATAACCACTCCGATGTCTTGTCAAGGAGACATCGTGGTCATAGTATCAGCGAACCGGGGTTACAGTCGTAACTCATGTTTATATTCACACAACATTATCCACATAATGTATAGTGTGTAAAGTCATTCTCCTTTCCATCGGGCGGTGGAGCGTGTTCGCCTCGCCCGCCCGGTCATCAGAACTCCAGGACCACCAGAGAGAGAGGGGGAGGCGGTGTCCACCGTCTCCTCCTGACATAGTCCCAGCCATGTCCCTCTCCTTTCTGTATTTCACCCTTGTAGAGTAGCTACCCGAGGCCTGCCTCTGGCTGGCTAGGGTGCTCCTCCTGGCCTGTAAACTGCAGGCAAGAACGCCTGCCATTTAGGCGACGCGTGCTTCGCAATGGATTTGGGCTCTCGTGTCAGAGCCGTGGCTTCTGACGTGAGGTGTGTGGCAACCCCTTCTTCCACGGGTAGCGGAAGAGTAGGGCTCAGCCCAGGACACGTCAACTGTTGCCCCAGTGCTGGTTGCCAACAGGAGTAGGCATTAAAACCGTTCTTCTCTCATACTGGCTGCGGCTTGTGGCTATAGGCTACGCCGCTGGCAACTCGAGGTCGAGTATGAGTCGTGGGGAGAGGCTCGTTTTACTGGCCAGTCGCCTGCTCAATGACCTGGTTATAGGGGACATATTCTGTACCCCGGAGTAACTTTTGGGCCTCGTCCGTGTCCTCTTCCTAACTTGGTGTAGAAGGGACTGGAAATGTTTGGCCCGCTTTTCTGACGAACCTAGGTTCGGTTAGTCCGCATGCTTATGCGGAACGGACCTTCCTCACACGGCCCTCGGGCTGCGTGGGTTGGTCCCAGGCAAATAACACATGAGTTGTGTTCGTCGTGACCCGACATTCTATTCCCGCAGACCCCGCACTCTTTCGAGGGACAGGGGTCCCTTCGTTGCTGGACTGCAGCGGTCATTGTTCACAACACGCGTGGAGCCTGTTTGTGGCAAGGTCTGTAAACAAGGGAGTCGTGTATGGGAGAAAAAACTTTCTAAGCTTTTATTGTCCCAGAGAAACAACACGATGTCGGTGTTAGCGTGTAGCTAACTGTAGCCTGCCCAGCTGGTAGTTTATGATGCTAGCTGGTGGCTTGCAGAGCTGAAAGAGAAACACTAGGAGCGTTTAACGCTAGTGTGTTTGCTCGGTTTTAGCTCGTGGCTACGAGGCCACTTTAGAGACGAAAACACGATGTGGAGCAGTGATGCTGTCATGTTTCATCAGTGATAGCACGTCGTGTGCAAAGCGTGTTGCTAGTGGGAGCTCTAAGCTTACCGATGGCAACGTGCTAAGCAAGCCGGTAGCATATTATGTTAGCTGGCGGCGGACAGGGCTGTCTCTGAAGGAATACAGTAGGAGCGTACTACGCTGGTGTTTGCCCGGTGTTTAGCTCGTGGCTAAAACCACCTCTGGGAGAAAACACGATGTGAAGCAGGTTATGCTGTCGTGTTTACTCTGTGTCAGCACGCAGTGTGTAACGTGTTGCTGGTAGGAGCTTGTTAAGCTTCACCGATGGCAACGCACTAAGCTAGCTGGTAGCGTATTAAGCTGGTCAGAGAAAAGACACATTTAAGAGTGTAACCGCTGGTGTGTTTGTTCAGTGTTTTAGCTCTTGGCTAAGAACCACCTCGGAGAAAAAACACAATGTAAAGCAGGGACGCTGTCGTGTTTGCTATAGCTTGCCAAACGTGTTGTTAGTGGGAGTTTATTAAGCTCACTGGTGACAACATGCTAAAAACTAGCTGGTATCTTATGGCACTAGCTGGTGGCGTGCAGAGCTGACCCGGAGAAAGCACACTAAGAGCGGACGACGCTGGTGTGTTTACTCGGTGTCAGCTTGTGGGTGAGAAGTCACCCTGGAGAAAAACACGATGTTAAGATGTCGTGTTTACCCTGTGTTAGCATGGTAGCCTGCAAGAAGTGTCACTAGTGGGAGCTTGTTAAGCTCTCGGTGACGACATGCTACGCTAGCCGGTAGTATTATGATACTACCCGGTGGCGTCCCGCACTCTTTTCTGCGGGACCGGGGCTCTTGGACCCGGTCCTGCTCCTCAGAGTTGTGGAGGCCACGTTCACGTTAAGCGTTTTAAGCTTTAGGGAACAGAACAGGGAGGAGGGAAAAAACGAAAACACAGGGGTTGAGCGGACTATGCTCACATGTTTGTTTTTCCCTAGCTAGCTCGTGGCTAACTGTGGCTAGCAGTCTGTGGGGCTGAGGAGAGCTCAGGGCTCTCCCTCTGGCAACCTGCTGCTAGGCTTGAAAGAAACAAACACTGGGGCCGAGTATATTATACTGGCGTGTTGTTCTTTACAGCTAGCTCAGGGCTAGCTGTGGCTAGTAATCAGGGTGAGACTAGGGAGAGTGTATTAAACTCGTCCTTCGAATCACGATTACTATGTAAGCAGACTATGCTTTCTTTTTAGCTTATTAAGCTTGGCTATGGAACGTATTAAGTTCCTAGCAGGGCAACTTGCGATATTATCACAGGTTTTGTAAAGAAAGTCAACACCTACCATCAGTAGCGTCTCGCGGTCCGGGATATTATCCTGTCCTGTTGAGACTTTCGCCGTACTGACTTCATAAGGTGGACTGAGAAGGTGCTTCCTCGATCGCGAACGAGAAGAGAAACTGAATTAGGGAAAATGACCCTCCACTGACTGATATAGGATGAGGGCGGGACCTCCAGTCAGAGGAAGGTCAGTCCAGCCAATAGAATTGTCTGGAAGTTTATGAAGGTGTACTTCTGTGTGATCACGCCGGAGGGCGCTCTCCCATAGCGAGACATCGAGTGAAATATTTGAAATAAAACCATTATTTCATACTTTGGCTATTCAAACATAGCAGCTGAGTGCCGCGCTATGAGCTTGTAGATCTGCTATTTTTTTTAAATCTTGAACATTTGTGAAAATCTTTAAATATATATATTTAAAGCAAACATTTGTAACTCAAATCTTCTGGAGGTCCCCGGAACAAAATAATAAAAAGAATATCCAAAGATTTGCACAGATGTTCACGATTTAAGAAAAATAGCAGATCTACAAGCTGCACAGCTTTTATATCTGCTATTTTTTAGTAGCCCAAAGAAATCTAAAATGACAGAGATGCGTTCCCAGATTGAATGGGTTAATATAAATGTAATACATAATTTGCTATACCCACGGACTTGCTTTCAACAACAACATACAAGAGCTGTCAGTCAGTCAGTATCCTCTCTCATACATGCATCAGCTGTTACAATCTACCTCAATATGTGATTGTTTTGATGTGCAGCACAGCGTGTGTTAAAGGGATATTTCACTTTCAAAAAAACTTTTGGACATTTTATCGTGTACTCAGGCCTTTGTGAGCCCCCCAGACAGTTTCAAAGTTGCTCGATTCAGTATTTAGATATTTGATTTTCATTTTATCAGACACGCCCCCTTCCCATACAAACCCATTGTAACTTCAAACTCCATTTTAACCATGTTAGATTCATCAAAAACACCCGTCCTTGGTTCTGGTGACTCACCCTGCCCTCCTAATGCGTGAGGGGGCCGTGTTTTTCCGATTAATGTTTTCATTTATTTTATTTTATTTTTTCATTGTATCACATTTTTGTCATTTTCAAAAAAAAACATTAAAAATAAATGAAAAAGTAATTGAAAAAACACGGCCCCCTCGCGTATTAGGGGGGCGGTATGAGTCGGGTGAACCAAGGACGGGTGTTTTTGATGAATCTAACATGTTAAAAATGGAGTTTGAAGTTACAATGGGTTTGTATAGGAAGGGGGCGTGTCTGATAAAATGAATATCAAATATCTAAATACTGAATCGAGCAACTTAAAAACTGTCTGGGGGGTTCACAAAAGCCTGAGTAGACGATAAAATGACCAAAAGCTTTTTTGAAAGTGAAATATCCCTTTAAGTTAAGGCAATGTGATTCTGTCTTTTCCTTTTGTATGAGGATGGCAGTGGCTCAGGAGGTAGTGTCTGGGAGCCGAAAGGTTCCCGGCTTCGATCCCTGGCTCCTGGCATAGTTTTGAAGTTGTAGGGTTTCCTCGGCCGTCACTGTGTGTGTGTGTGGGTGAATGTAAATTGCCCATTGCAAACTGCTTTTGATAAAAGGTACAGAAATGCAGAGCATTTACTGTAGAGTCATCATTACAGGTACACTGCAGTAATTCAAGAAGCACTGCTTGTTGAGTCAAAGACAGAAAAAAACCCATAAACAGCTATGAATTTAAATATTCATTGTTATTAATGATGCACTTGAATTGTTGCATTTTGCAAATATTTAACCATTTAGCTAAATGTCTCAGGACACTTTACATAGATCAGAGACACAACACAGGGGGGCCAAATCTTTGTGTGATAAAAAACCCTTTTATTCCATTTTATACATTAACCACTTGAATCCTAGCATATTTAATCCCGGGGGGGAACATTCACATAAAATAGCCGATCTATGAGCTGTGATGTGTTGTGAGCTTGTAGATCGGCTATTTTTGTCAAAGAGGTTTGGTGTAGAGGGAAAAAAATAACAGACCAAGTACAAAGCCCAAGGTCAACTTTACTAACTAACTACACATTAACATGAATCCAACATTAATAGAAAAAATAAGCGCCGCCATACCCCTTATGCCTAAACTTGTGGCATTTCTTACTATTTTGAAAACAATTTTAAAATAGTTCAAATAGCCAATGTATAAGCTCACGTGTCGATGTAGATCAGCTATTTTCACTATTTTAAAATGTTTTTCAATATGGTAAGACATTTAGTCAGACCAGGTGTAAGCAGTATGGACAGAATTGGACATCTATACGAGATGAGACCGGTTGGTCATGTATGATCTATTGCACATGCAGTACGCATAAAGTACATGTACAGTAACATAACATTTTCATACAGCCTGAACACATTGATGCATAAACTTTATTCTCCAACTGTGATTAAACCTTAGATCCACAGAGCACCATTATTGTTACCAATGACTGAGCCCTGAGTCTGCTCCTGACAGTGCTGTACTTGAGAGAATAGACCTTATCTATTTACACACACACACACACACACACACACACACACACACACACACACACACACACACACACACACACACACACACACACACACACACACACACACACACACACACACACACACTTTAATATATAATAATAATAGGAGCAGTGACTTCTTCCATTCTATTCACGGTGTGTCTGGGGCTGAGCAGACCTTTCTGTGGACGGATGCTTTGTCTTCTGCAGCGAATCCCAGGACGCCGTTCCTCCTGGAGAAAAGAGAGACGAAGAATAGAGGCTTTTGTTGGACACTTTTATCTTTTTTAAACTATCACGTATTAATGGATGCCATTTTAAAATGTGCAGTTGTAGTTGAGTTTTGAATAAAAGTGATAGACCCAGAATGGGGAGAGAAAACTTATTAAAACTCACTGAGGGATAATGTGTGCATTCATTGTCCTTTTATGCTAAAGGGGAAAAAGAGGAAGAAAGGGGAGGAAGAACATAGGACAGAATATAAAGGTGGAAATGTGGAAATGTAAAATGAAATGATGACCCCAGAGAACTTCCTCTTACCGTCTATTAGCATAGATAATTCATCATAATGAGGGAGCTGATTGGAGCAGGTATGATGGCTGTGGTTACTTTGTTGTCTACGCTTGTGCAATAATTAAACTTCTTTTTTGACAGTAAGTGGGGGTTTCAACAGCTGAAATAAAAGCTTTTGAATTTGCCAAAGGCTTCAAATGAGGATAAAAATGGCTCTCCTGCCGCTTAATGGCCTCTGAAAATATTGATATTATAGGCCCACTGTACTATTGAACCATAGATAATATCCACACAGACTGCATTAGAGCGTATGAAGCTTTAATTGTTTCCTCTCTATAACCCAAAGCTTAATTTGTTCCGTTCGCGTTGTTTAGGGAGGGCTATCAGTCTTACTGTCTATGAATCCGATTTTTATGGTCGTTTTTTGGCTGGTTTTATGAGTGCTGATGGTGTTGATGATGTTCAGAACCATATTAATTGTTAGCGTTCTGTTCGTACTGCTTCATTTAAAAGGTCTTTCAGTAATTTAATGGGTCATAGAATGAGTGCTTCAAAGCGCTGCTGGGTGCAAAAAATTACCGGCAGTCATCACACAGCTAAAAATACTTTAATGGATGTGCTGCTTTTTCATATTCTTTGTTGCTGCAGGGTGATATAATATATCATTTGGAATATATGCATATTATGTGTAAATGATTGTTGATTATAAGTAAAAGGAAGACTACAATGTTCCAATTTGAAATTGATAAAGCTTTGTTACCTACAGTAACATACCCAACATAGCTTTCGCTATCTATATTACATCTAGGCATCTATATTGATACATTTTCATCAACGTCTGTACATCGGAAGTGCTGAAAATTCGTAGAAAAATAAAGCAGACGTCCTGCCTCCCCACTTCTGTTTCACCTTTTGCAGTCGCATAAATACGTCCAACTGGAAACCAAATGAGTCAAATCCTATCTAGCTTGCTGCCTTGCATAAATCTCACAATTTATGCGAGTTGCATTAGAACATTGTGGAAGAGATATCTGATATCTATACCCTAACCAGGCTGGGGTATAGATCGACCCGAGTTACAAAACCTTAACCAGGGCAACCGATCAGCCATTAGAGTTACTGTATAAAAATGAGACGCGAACATGGTCACATAGCCTTCAGGTGGGATATCAACAAACCCATCACTCAAACCCATACTGACTTATTAACCACTTAATCCCTAATATACTGTACTCACAGTAGTTGACCTAACTCCCTATACGAGGCCCCCCTCCTGTTTCCGCTCTGCACTAAATACCTTCTGCGAAAATAGATTATCAGTAAGCTCCCAACACGTTGCGTTGTGAGCTTGTAGATCTGCTATTTTCACTGAATGTTCGCCACCCAGAACAGGGACGCTGTCATGCTAGGGTTCATGTGGTTAACCTGCCAATTCCAGAGAGTTTACGCTTGTTAGGCCGCTCCTGATTGCTGATTTCCTGACAAGTTAATCACAAGAATGACTCCTGTATCGAAACCCTGCTGTGTGCTGGGAACATAATCACCATGTCAGTCATTTTTGTCACAATGTACTGTAGCAATTTCTGCCCACGTTCACATGGAACCGCAGGATGATTTTTATTTATTTATTAATTCCATCATTTCTCCCTGTTTTGACATTTATTACATGGTGAAGATGAAGAGTGTTGAACATGTACGTATGAAGCCAAGGTCACTGTGGACTGACAAATAAAACATATCTGAAGTTGAATTTCTGAGACATGATCAATGCAGTGCAGTGAGTTCTGCTCCACTCATATATTAATGTCATATTGTTTTATTTAGAGATTTAGACACTGGCCAGCTCTTAGTGAACTCTGTTCACGTTATGTTTTCTACTTTTTGAAACTTTATTTAACTTTAACTTTTATAATGGAAGTAATAGGGCTCTGTTTAGGCTGAAACCTTGGTCAAATTTGGAGTCATACCGTAC
The DNA here is from genome assembly GCF_963454915.1 of Gymnoscopelus microlampas. NCBI lineage: Eukaryota > Metazoa > Chordata > Actinopteri > Myctophiformes > Myctophidae > Gymnoscopelus > Gymnoscopelus microlampas. The sequence goes on along the minus strand of NC_139947.1, from coordinate 13,348,062 downwards.
GTCACAGATATGTCAGACGACTCACGCCATAGATATAACATGATGTAACAGACTGGACATGATTGATTGAAAACTTTATTACATTAGCAGTGTGAAAAACAAAAAATGCTAAAAGGATAACACCAAAAGCCTGGGTGGGAGGCGTTGTTTCCATTGTACTCAATGCGCATGGAGTGTGAAAGCCATGTAGTTGGATGGAGTTCTACGTGATTAGAATTTTGACATCAATAACCTTTTTCTGCATGTATACATTTTTATTTACTGTGTGTGTGTGTGTATGATGGGGTATTATGTAAATGTATGTAAGGAATGGAAGAAGAAAATCAGAAAATGGAAGACGGTATACACATGTGAATAAGACAAGCCAGGCCTGTTATCGACATGACAGCCAAATCATCACAGAAGCGGCTGCCATTTCCGATCTTTCTCTCTACATTGTCCTCTTCCTGCAGCTCTCTGATTATTTCTCATTTTGAATGCAGTTTCTCGTTGAAACACCACTGTGACACCCTGCAGACCATGAAGTCGTTAAACCCTGACAATGGATGGCACATTCACAGCCCTTCATGGAAACTTGTAATGGACATTCTCTTTCTGTCTTTCATCCATGTACACACGTTTGATCTTTCATCATCGAGTACAAAAATAAGAGAAGCACCACACCAATGTGAAAGGTTTGCACACTCTCTGTACAGTGTTCGGATTAGACTAACAGCTTATGTCTGAAGGATACATGTGGTGAGGCTGCAGCTGATTTTCTTCTAAAAATCCTTTTACACAGCATTGACAGTCTGTGATGAGGCAGACTCTGAACGCTTGGTGTAAATCAAAGCATGTGACATGATGATTAATTACTACGTGTCAGGAGTTTTGATAGACCCCGATAGACCATTCAAGTTGCTTTTGTATGTTTGCTTTTGAACAATTTAATTTTCAAATATTTTAGAAATGCCGAAGACATTGCCAAAGAGAAGTTCATTTTTCCTACACAAAGTACCCAACCTGCATGTAGGCTACATCAGAACGGAATACTTTTCTGGGGCTCTCTTGAGAAGCACTCTATATCTTTCATGTTTTTTTTTAACTCAGTGCAGAGGGAGACTAGAAAGATGTTCTCCTCAGAGCACAGGTCTCCGCCAGGCCAGGGAGCCTATTTGTGGGCCATGTCAGCGACATTTGGATTCCAATCACAGGTGGAAATAGGCGTGGCTTATTTGCGTAATAATCCAAGGTCCACCATGGCACTGATTTGGAAAATGTAGGGTGGCATTTCTTCCTTGGCCTAGTGGGAATGTCCATGCAATCGGACGCTGCCTTTATGATTTGAGGCATTTAATTCAAAACGGGCCACTCCTGCAAACTTTGAAATCCAGTCGGGATGGAATATGAAAAATCGGACAGATCCATCTTGATCACATGACTTTAGAGATAATGTCTACCGATTTGCGTGATGTTTGGACAAAATATGTAGGAGTAATATCGATTTTTTTTGTTTGTTTCAAAAATCTGTCTCCTGGTGGTGCTATAACAGGAAGATTTGGCCTACTGGGAGTGTGCGTTTAAAGTTTCTCGCCAATCGGTCCAGTGGTGCTTGTGGCATTTGGTGCAAAACGGGCCACGCCCGCAGACTTTGAAAGCCAATCATAGTCAATCTGAATGGAATCTGGAGAATCTGACAACTAGTCAGCTACATCTTGATCACATGGCTACATGACCTCCACTACCAGCACCACTGTCCTTGCTAACTTTCTGCAAATCCTCCAGGATCCCAAGAGTGCAACACCTGGGCTTATGGGGTCTTTTCATTTTTCCACCCCATCTCTGTTGAACACTTCCAAACCATTTCGAAGATACACCCCCACCCTATCATCCAACAGTATATTAAAATTGTATCGGGTTTGTTTCCGACCGCTATTCCCATATATGGTCATCATGTGCATATATGGGCCCGGCCGACTTAAAGGTGTAGTGAAATGAACAATATGTTTTTCACACTTCTAGAGCATAACCGTGGTCATCATATACCTAACAACAATTACCAAAATGATAAAAAACAAAACAATTTTTGTGTATTTTTATATCAAAAGTCCCTTAAAAGCCAATCTTAATTACTTCCTGTAAACAAAAACGTGCTGCGTGATGACAACGCAGCTTTCATGAATATAAATGAATCTCGATTACATGCACCTGTTTGATTCCCATAGCTGCAAGTTCTTCAAACACAGCTGATTTTAATTACAGAGCTACTCCGTTTTGAATCTCATTGAAGATGACATCCAGACGGTGTATTACTCATTTTAAACTTAATCTGCACACTAAAATATGTATCTGAAAACATAATAGGTTAGAAATAAGCCACGTAGTAGCAAACGTGCTTCACTGGCCGTCTCTCTCGCACTTGTAAACAAACACTAGCCGTGTTGCGCACGGCTGAAGTGATTGAGATTCCAACGTCTCATCCCTGAAGGGATGGGACCTTCTGATTGGTTTAGAGTCGTTTGAGACGACGTTTCAGACTGAACCTTCAAAATAAAATTACCGACAATGTCACTGCACTGCATCTTTAAAACTCAGCACGCGAGGACTCGAGGGAGTGCGATGCCCGTCGTCGAGTCGTTTAGATATGCGGTTGTCCAGAACCTCCGATCCAACCTATATGCCTGTTTATGGGCACATGCTAATGACATCAGGGATCTGCATTTATGAACATGAAAGAGACAAAGACTGACAGATACAGAGATCTCCATATATGGCCACTCTTCAGTCTCATGCACCTTCCCTCAGGGTCTGAGTGGAAATGTATGGATACTCTTTAGTTACACATGACAAGCAGCCAGTCTGTACAGTGCAGCTTCCCCACTCAACACCACATTGTGATTTGTGCGACTTCATTCACAAACTGCACACGTAGCAACTTGCTATTGATAACATTGCCCAGGGGAACCATGCAATTGACCCTTTGTCAAGTCCTGCCCCTCCTCACGCCCATTGGCTGCTTTTGCTTGGTTGAACAAAAAAACTATTTCCATCCACTACCATTGAAGAAAGAAATGTGTTTTTTCAGTTGCCTCGTATCGATATTTAATATGTACAATTCTTATTTTAAACTTGGCCTCTGTACAAATGAACATCTCGGGTGCGGTACTGGGCATATCGATCCTTTTCAGCTTTAGAATACTTCTGCTGTGCTGTTAATGAATGCATCTTGCGTCGGATGATAATTCAAACAAGGACAGTATGACATTTTTCTTTTCATTGTTCACAGTAAACTCGGTACATTTCACAAATGGATGCACTAGAAAATGCGGACAAGTTGTAGTCAAGATTGCATTTGAATCCACTTACAGAGGAGCTATACCTGAACCAAAGACATCCGGAAGAATGAAGAAAAGGGCAATTTTCAGCATCCTGAATGTGGAACAGAAAGTTCTGCTCTGCTTCCAGTTTTGTCATTTACCTGTGAAGCTGTTCACTTGAGGCGAGAGAAAGGCAGAGATGGAAATGACTGTGATGCCTTCAGCTTCACAGGCTGGAGGAGACATATGGACCATAATGGGTAGAGATTGAGCGGATGCGAAGGGCGGGGGATTGAAAACTGAACGGTGGCTGAGCAGAGACATTTTGCAGGTCTTATTGCTGTCCCCTCGCCTCCCCTCCTGGTTCTTCTTTCATTCTTTATCTCTTCAGCTGCCTCTGTCGTCTTCCCTTGTTCACTGACTGAGGTTCATCCATCCTTCTCCTACTTTCATCCACATAAACAAAATGATGGATGATAGAAGATAGATACATGAGTAGATGATGATGAGATGAAAGTGTTGTGGTCAGGGAGGATTTACAGAGTATGAAGTAGAGATGAGGTACTTTTAGCAAACTGTGTGTTTTAATGGCTGGGGTTGCAGCAGGCAGGCTGGCCCAGGGAAGCACATGGAGCGATAAAAGGACAGGTGCTCAGTCCAACGGAAGGGCAGCCTTCTGCTCATCAAACGCTTTCCAAAAATGCCAAGATAGTGATTGGCAAGTTTAATGATGGGTAGGTGGCATAGTTTGGCACTAAATTTTGCCTGTAGAGTGTGTGTGTGTGTGTGTGTGTGTGTGTGTGTGTGTGTGTGTGTGTGTGTGTGTGTGTGTGTGTGTGTGTGTGTGTGTGTGTGTGTGTGTGTGTGTGTGTGTGTGTGTGTGTGTGTGTGTGTGTGTGTGTGTGTGTGTGTGTGTGTGTGTGTGTGTGTGTGTGGGGGGGGGGGGGGGGGCTGGGGGGGTTACACATCTCTGTAGGCCTCTAATGACAATTGTGAGGATGGTTACCTTTAATCTGTGATGAGAAACATTCTTCACCACCCAACATTTTAGCCAAGATCTCTGTAGTTTGTATGAAGGCAGAATTGTTCACTTAATCAGCCACAAACCTTAAATATACTGTAGATGTGAATAAAAATAATAAAGGGGTGAACTAGTAATACAATGCAGAGGGGGAGATGTGTGTATTCATCAAACAGGGTGTATGATTTAGCCACATTTACATTACATCCCCCTCATCGCTAATCATAATCCCATGTTTCTCTCGCTCATTCTCTCTCTCCCCCTTCTTCCCTCTCTCCAAATAAACTTTGACAACACTTTCTCCATAATGATTAGACTGCCAGTTGCCAACTTTTAACAATGGTAATCTTTTGACATTTGGACCGCCCTGCCTCCCCACACAGGCTGTCATGTCCAGTAAACAATGTAAACTTGAAGTATTACTTGAACCCCGCACACCCCAGAAGCTATTCCTGACATTTATTCTAGTTGAAAAACTTGCATTAGCCTCCGCTGCGATTGTTTGTCTGCCATTAGTGAGACAATATTTGCATCTCTAGAACACCATGGTCAATTTGATCGGTTCACAGTGTGAATCGGCCTATCTCTTTGATTACTTCACAAATTACTTTGTTTTGAAAACACAGAGATTAAATAAACTCGGGGTGAGTCTGTGGTTTTATAATGCAGAATTTGAGCGGATAATGAGTGTGCATGGTGCGTTTTTATGATGTATTTCTTGAAGAAACACATATCTCTCACTTTACTTTTCTATTACATTCTCACATCCTCTGTGTGCATTTAAACAAGACACTCTTACAGTCATTCTATATTTATTCTTGACCTTCCATACACTAAGGTCTATAAGTTATAATAATGATCTTGATGGCATAAAATGCTTGCCAGTTTCTATGGAGACAACACTATAATGCACTGAATGATATGTTTGCACTGCAATGTTGCACTCCACTGACCCCAAACGTCTAAGCCAGCAAATACATATGTGATTAAATGGTGTGACTGTGAAATCGTCCACTGCCAATTAGACCCATGTCTGCACCTCCAGGTATGTGCTGTACAGCAACAATAACAATGATAATTATTGAGCATATACCCTACAGGTGCATGCTAGGGCTATTTTCTGGTTCCATCGTTCCAGACCCCATTCATTTAATTAGAGATTTCCAAAAATATTTATATCAATTATTTTAAGCCTAGAATCAAGCCATCCTGGTGAATCATGACCATAAAATATTTGATTCTGTGAAAAAGAAAAATGTAATATTTAATTATACTATATTTAATACATACCCTTTGTTTTGCGGTTTTCCCTTTTTTTTTTTTATCACAGACCACGTTTTATGGTCATGAATCACCAGGATCCTGGATGGCTTGATTCTAGGCTTAAAATTATTGATATAAATATTTTTCATAAATGGGAAAACATTAATGGGGGTCTGGAACGATGGAACCAGAAAATGGCTGCCACTGCTATGCCCTATACAGCAGTAGAGAATCACAACAGCAAGAAGAGGCTCATAGGCTTGAAACGATACCATCATCCATTGACGATGGTTGACAGCCAGCTTCACTATTCTTTTGCAACTATAAATCTATAAATGTGTAACAATAAATCACACATTTATTCCATTTATTCCGTTCTCAATCTTGTTTGTATTGCGCTCTCAAACGAGAGCGTTACAGCCGTTTTAAACTACCTATTGTACAGTTGAAATGAATCAACGTTGAGCTTCTTTTATGACTTATTCGTCGCTTGACATGTTCATCAAATCAGAAACAGTTTTTGTTGGATTGTACAGCTCACACAGATATTGTTTCCAGTCAGCACACGTTACCATGCTAGCAGCATTTGATAATGTATTCATTCAAATAACCCACAATTAAGTTAACCGTGCGTCAACAGGCTTTCAGTAATGTTGTGCAGTCCGGTTTCTATTTACTGCTCTGTGCTCAGATCTGGCCTAGACCCCGCCTACTGCAGTATATACGGTAATTTGCACACACACAATACACAAGCACAGAGGCCGTTTCCGTATCCGCTGTAGTCTAGACGCAAACTCAGCGAATTGATCCCTGATTAATCCACATATAGGACAAAAATATATAATTATAATTACTAGACCATACCCGGTGAAGTGTGCAGGCGAAAGTAGTTGCAAACGTGGGGTTATTGCGCGTCCCGTGAGGCAGGCGAGGCACGCGGTCTCAACACTGTAACAGAGTGGGTGTGTGGATTCGACGCATGCGCAAATTGATCTCCCGTTGTTTTTTTAAACGCTAATAAACAGCTGAGATTTGATGAAATTGAGAAACAGGCTTCTCAGTTGCGTTCAGATAGTAATGGTGATGGCTGTGTGCAAATTCAGATCAATTGCTCCAGCCAGTGAGGAGAAACGGGCACACAGTTTTGCTGACACGATGACACGATGGCCACAGAGGTTTGTGAAATTATAGGAGGATACGATACGATGCATCGTCCATCACAATGTTTTGACGTGCCGATGGCGATGTAAAATTTGAGCACACATCATTCAACTCATCACAAATCATTCAATTCATCGTTGTATTGGCCACATGTGCACTTTTGGTATGGATAGGTGTGCTGCAGTGCGGTACAGTAACAGTGTGCCAAATTTCATCCATCCATCTTTATCTGCTTATCTGGAGTCTGGTCACATTGGTAGCAGTTCCAGCAGAGAACCTCAGACTTCCCTTTCCCTCACCAGATCAGCCTGCTCTGACTGTGGGATCCCGAGGCGTTCCCAGACCAGTGTGGAGATATAATCCCCCCTATCCGGTCCTTAGTCTGCCCCATGGTCTATTCCCTGCTGGCCGTACCTGGAAAACCTCCCTAGGGAGACACCCAGGAGGCATCCCTATTAGATGCCTGAACCACCTGAACTGGCTCCTTTCTACGCAAAGGAGCAGCGTTCCTATCACGCATGACTGAGCGTCTTACCCTATCCCTAAGGGAGATCAGAAAAGCCTTCATCTCTTAGGAGGGTGGAGACAACCGTGTTCTTTCGGTCATGATCCACATTTCATCACCATAGGGGAGAGCAGGAATGAAGATAGACCGGTAGATCAAGAGCTTTGCCTTCTGGTTCAGCTCTCTTTTTGTCACAATGAAAAGAGAGCTAAGCCAGAAGGCAAGTTGTATGCATCAACAATAAAAAGCCATTAGTTGAATTAGACAGTAACAAGTTATTGCTGATTGTAGAGGCAGCACAACTCTTTTTTTAAACTGTTTTCTAGTGAACCCAAAGGCTCAACACCGAAAAAGTTTTCCAATTTGGCTTTAGAGCAACATAATAGAATGGTCCACTCAGTGAATATCAGTGAATCACTTGTCTTTGTTTCAGAGACATGGTCAGTCACCTCCCCCCTGTTGTTCAGCCACAGTCACTGTGCAATGAGACATCTAACCATAATAAGAACCCATTAACCTCTGCTTAAATTGGCCAATCGGCGCTTTGTCAAGCCTGAAATTGTAGCAATTAGAAGCAAAAACTCAATCAAGGTGGTGCATAATTAATTTTCTCTAGTATTCGGCATTCGGCAGACAGGAAGAGGTTATAATAAATTCCCCCCTGAAATGAATAAATATCTCAACTACTATTTAAAGACTGTTCCAGCCACTGGAAAGTTCAAGTCAGTTTGTTCTCATTAAAGCCTGGTCATTATTATACACATGATTTGAAAGAACTTCATACATATTGTTGTAGCTCTGTTTGAAGGCATGTTGGCTCAGAACCAACTTAAACACGTTGTCTGACCCAAAATACTGCAGAATTACAAATGAATCACAAAAATCAAGAGGGGTTTATTTGTCACTCACTCATACAGGTACAAGCAGCGAAATTATGTTGGGACATGTTCCGCATAGACTGTGCTAACACAATACAAGATAAAAATGTAAAAACGATACTATGTATTTTGGATTAATTGTGCAGCTCTTCTCCGCACAGAAGGAAGCATGCCAGGACTCTACCTTCATTGACGTTCTCTACCTTCTTTTACTGCCATGTACCGGTATACAAGATGTGACAAAAAACACCTTCTGCAGACAGATGGTAGGCACTTTAATAGAAAATAGTTCTAATTGAAAACTGTTCACAATGAGGTCTATTGACTATCATGAGTAACTGGGTCGTGAGTTTTGGCAGAGATGTTGCAATTGAATTCAAATTTACTGTCAGACACTTTGTTTTGGGCTGTGTTGATCAACGTCAGAAATCTCGGTACTGTTTTGTATTTGGGGTGAACTTCCCCTGTAATCTGCTCTTCATCATGGGACCAACCACCTATTCTTGCAACATGTCACCCCATATCACACTCCTTCACTTTATCCATCTTGTCTGTGTCATAAACACCCAGTGATGCTCAGAAAATCCCTGTCTTCTGCCATCTCAATATAAATATTAATTTCATGCGTTTCAGTTTCATTGTCGTGTTTTTTTTTTTTTTTTCATTTCTTTCTCCAGTATTTACAGCTGTGGAAATCATTAACATCTCTGGATAGCAAGTGAAAACCTTTTCACATTTTCAAGCCAGAAATGGTATTTCACCCTACAGTACATACATCTCTAATATAAGTCTTTAAAGCTGTCAATATTTAGTATCATATCACATATGCCAGCATGTACATCGCTCCTTGGAACGTTTAAGAGTATGTTTGCAGGAAAACAACTCTCTTCATGTTTTCCTAAACTGCTTTCTCATGTTAAATTTGTCAATATGATATCGCAGCATGTTACTCAGAGCAGTACTAAAATTAATATTGCCCTTTATTTTTGCACTGTTCTGTACATACACTGCACATACAGTATCTTGACCAAATAAATACATGATATAACTTTTAGCTTTTATTATAATGGCACAAAGCCAAACATCATCAACATTTCGGTGAAATAGTAAATAACACATACAGAAATGTTTACACCATTTAACCTATTATTAGTAATATGTAATTTTACGTGTTGATAGATTGTTCAACTCTTCTTTTTTCTCATCTCATAAGCCACGACTGATGATCAGCTCTCTCAGGGTCAGAGAAAACGATTTAATGTCATGGTCCCCCAAATTGATAGGTATTAAGACGCAGACCACCCATATGAAAACATGTGGGGCCAGGGACACCCATAAGAGCTTGGTTGTTAGATTAGATTAAGTACATAATTCTACAACTGCGTCTATACTGTAGCTGAGGAGAGAGAAACCTATGATCTGATGAATAGTCATTTTTACAGTAGACCTTCTAGCTGGTGACACTACAGTGAAATTAACCACTTTGACAGTGAAATTAACCACTTTCAACCTGGTGTCCCTATTCTGTGCTATTTTCTTTTTTTAAATAGCTAAAAATCCGGAACTACAAGCTCACATTGCATCGCGGCTGTGGTGCGATGTGAGCTTGTACTTTGACTGTTTTTGCTGTTTTTGAAGTATTGCTTACCGCATGTGCTTAAACCGTTCCTCGTTTTGCTGGGGTCCCCGGACCCCACTTTGAGAAACTCTGTTGTATGAATTATGCAACCAGGCTTACAGTAGAATGGGGGGCGCTTAGGCTCAATGAAGGAAGAGTGAAAACAATTAGATTCACCAGAGAGCTGAGTGATTCACTGATCCACAGCCTAATGGATTTTAGGCTTCATTTCTGTCATAGGTTGATCCCTGGTGTTGATGTAAATTGCTCCATTGAGCTGGTGAATAACACACACACACACACACACACACACACACACACACACACACACACACACACACACACACACACACACACACACACACCTATGTTTGTATTACTATACTTGTAACGACATCAACATTTTAGGACGGCAGTAATGGTGTTATTAACCATTTTTGACCATTTGTAACCCTGAGCCAAAAGCTGAAAATAGCTGATCCAACAAGCCGGCAACATGTCGCACTGCAACGCCTTGCGAGCTTGTAGATCAGCTATTTTCGGTGTGTGACAAGTATAAATGGTAACCGGAACGCTCGCCCCAAAACACACTTGGAGCGGAACATACGCCCCCAGGGGTGGACCACTCTCCCCGCTTGAGCGGAAGTCTCTCGCCCCCAGCGGCGGACCACTTGCCACGTCGGGAGTGGAACACTCGCCCCTACAGCCCCTAATATTAAGTTAGGAAGTAGTTGAGCAAGGACTTGAGCCACGGGAGGCACCGTTAAGCGAGCTCAGGCGGTGTTCGAGTTACTTGCCAATATGGACAGAATCGTAAAGCGAGCTCAGGCGAGCGAGTCGCCGTGCTGAACATGGCGAAGTCCGCCTCGCCATGTTTGGCACGCTGCGTCCCTATGAGCACGGCTGCAGATGATTGCAACACAAAATGCAACCAATTACACTAATTAAACACAAACAGGAGACACAGTGCAACGCGTGGCACTTAAAACACACACAATGGTACGCATGCGTACACACACACACACACACACACACACACACACACACACACACACACACACACACACACACACACACACACACACACACACACACACACACACACACAGGCAAGGTAGAATCTTCTACCGTGCCTGAAACTTATCACAAAGAGCATCAACATGAACAAACTCACTGTTGAACACCGTACTTTTGCAAGTTTAACAACCTTTCCCATGACATAGAAAAATAATGTACTCCCAAACATACCCCTCTCACACGTGCACACACACTTAGTGTTTCTCTCTCTCAAATCGTGTGTGTGTGTGTGTGTGTGTGTGTGTGTGTGTGTGTGTGGACCAACACACGCCACTGTGTCCATTCCTTGTGTGTATGGACACACACCTCTGCGTCCATTCCCAGAGGCCTCATTAACTGGCCTGATGGGAAGTCTCACAGCACCCTGAGATGCTGCGAGACTGTTCTGTTCGCTGTGCAAACAAACGCTTCAAAGGGGGGCTCCCTGTGTATCAGTACACAGGCACTTGTATGCAGAGGGCGTACTGTATGCACATCATGCACACACAACACGTGTGTGGAGGGCACACTGTATGCACATCATACACACACACACACACACACACACACACACACACACACACACACACACACACACACACACACACCTTTTTTGAAGCTTCGTCTGAAATAATTGTTATGTGTACTGTAGCTGTATCATTATGCTGCTCGTTACACATCCATCTGTGTTTGTGACCCGGCAGTTTAGTTTCTAGAACCATGACTTTTTTGTGCTAACGTCCATGTGCTAAAACGCTTCACAATATATTTAAATTACACAGATATGCACAAATGAGAGAAATGTATTTAGAGGGGGAAGAGATTTAAAAATCCACTAACTGTACCATGAGAATTATCAACCTCACACATCATGGTTTCAATGGCATTAGATATGTATCTGAATAGTCCAATCCGTTTCTCTCCAGGCCTGCCGCTTAAATGATGATGATTTCTGCCTGAGGGACTGCTTACTAAAGGAATGTATTTTCTAATTAGATTAATTTTCTGGCTGCTTAACCATAAAGCCTGGCAGTTAGACACCTCACACAGCCATCTTGAGATTCTGCCAATCCATCTGTCACCCAACACTCAAAAACACATGGCCAACAAGACGATAGCTTGTGTTTGTGTGTGTGCGTGTTTGTTTGCCTGCGTAAACTTCCGGGAAAATGATGAAAACAGAGTCTGTGTTCATGATCCACTAGAAAATGTTAATTAACCAATATCGTCGTCTATCCAAAGCAAACTCAAGTATGTTGAATTAATTAGCTCATGTGTGTTTTGGTTCCCCACATAATCTGATGTCAACAAATACTCTTTTTCTCTTTGTCTTCACTTTAGTTCCTTGCTTTGTTTTTTGATTTTTAAACCATACTGCTGCATCCTGTACATTATGCAAATTGATGTCTAGATGATAGAGAAATAAAAAACTCAAAAACATCAACTCTCACACTAATGCAATAGAATTGTAAAATGCACAAGAAACAGAACCAAATGTATTGACATCCGCAAATTATGAATTTTGAATGATGTGAGTTACATGCGTGCGCTAAATTGGAGACACTAGTTATATTTTAAATAGCCAGAATCCCACATTTCTGACAGTGTCTGTGTGTGTAACTGTGTATTGCGCACACATACTACACCCAATTGCAATAATGTGTGCACGTACAGTAAAAGCAGGAGTGCACACACAGACACTTGCGTGTCTTGTGTGTTCGGCTGTTCCCTCCTGCAAACAAGTTCACCCTCCGTTCATTTCCGTTGAAATCGAATTGTGTATCTGAAATGTGAAACAATATCACACATGGACAGACACTCTTAACCCATTAAGACCGGAACGCATCTGTGTCATTTTCAGATTTCTTTGGCTATAAAAAAAAAGCAGATATACAAGCTCATAGCGGGCCACGCTATGAGCTTGTGGATCTGCTATTTTTTGAAAAATCGTGGAAAATGTGTGAAAATCTTTGAATATGTATTTTTAAAGCAAACATTTTTTAACTCTGTTACAACTTCTGGGGGTCCCTGGAACAAAATATTTTGAGATGGGGGTCCACTTCCAGATACATTTTCAAAAAAACTGTTAGGATTTAGAAGACATCTTGTAGAATCCCCAGAAGCATAGATTTTAGTTACAAATGTTCGCTTTAACAATATATATTCAAAGATTTGCACAATATTTTCACGATTTTTCAAAAATAGCAGATCTACAAGCTCATAGCGCAGCACCGAGTGCTGCACTATGAGCTTGTAGATCTGCTATTTTTTGATAGCCCAAAGAAATTAAAAAAATTACAGAGATGCGTTCCCGGTCTTAATGGGTTAATTAGGAGTGAGATGGAGTTTACATGCGGTAGATTGAATTCAGCAGTGGAAGAAGGGAGAACATCCAGCCATGGATGGATACTTAAGATGCTAAAGTACTTGAGGCCTGCAGCCACCTTCTCATACACCAAAACCAAGACACTGCCTTTGTCTTTAAAGATTAAATGGTACTTATGTGGATACTGGCGACCTTCAATTTCTCTCAGTTTTAAAGAGACACTTTAAAAGTTGGTAATGCATCACTCAGGAGCAGAGGGGTTGTTAATCTCTTTGGTGGAGAGGGCTTTCTGCAGTCTTATGAGGAACTGTGAATTGGAACAACCTGGACTTTTTCAAGGATCTTTGGGTTCATTAGTTAAGCATTTTTAGTACTATTTTCTAAGGTATAACATTTGGATTAGTCTGCAACAAAATGTTACATGATTGTAGTACAGTACACATACCTGTAGCTATAGGCTTATTCATTCTGTATTGGTAAATCTGCAGTGAATAAGGGCTAAGCAATATATTGATATTATATTAATATCGTGATATGAGATATTGGGATCCTGGGATTATATTTGGCATGAATTCTAGTTTTAAAAGCTGCATTAGACAGTTCTAGCTCTTCTATTATTTGCCTTTATCCACTGAGTTATTATATGGGCATTACTGATGATTATCAATAATCTTACTGTCTAAATATTTTTTTAATAGTACCACAATATAGCCACAATATCGACACTGAGGTATTTGGTAAAAAAAATGCCTTAGCTGTAAACAATTTTAATTTCAAATCAGGATGATTAGCATTGCAATAGAAGCCTGAAGTGAAACCAAAATTGGCAATATAATTGTCATTGGTTTAGGACTATTATACTTAATACTATTATGTTACCTTAATTATACCTTCATTGTCTCCGCCAGGCCGAAAGGCATGGCGAGAGAGTATGTTTTTCACCCTGTCCGTCCGTCCATCCGTCCGTCCGTCTGTCTGTCACCAGCTTATCTCCGGCACCGTTGGCTTGATCGCAGCAAAACTGTGCACACACACTCCCTGGATGCCAATTCAGAACCTCTGCCCCAAATTTTTCTCATGGGCCTTTTATAGCGCCACCAGGAGGCCGAATTGTGCAAAACACTTTTTTTGACAGTACTCCTACAGATTTTGTCCAAAAATTCCGCAAATTGGTACACAATATCTCTATAGTCATTAAACGAAACAAGTCTTTCAGATTTTTCATATTCCATCCTGATTGGCTATAAATGTCTTGCAAAGTTTGCAGGAGTGCTCCGTTTTGAACAAAATGCCTCAAATCATGAACACAGGATGCAATTTCCGTGAAATTTTGCACGCACATTCCCACTAGGCCGAGGAAGAAATGCCATTTGAAAATGTTCAAATCAGCCTCATGGTGGCGCTATAACATGCCGATTCGTGTTTTTACCTATAACTGCACCGATCTGTGTAAAACTTTGTATGCACAATCCCTAGAGGTCAAGGAAAAACCTTTGCCCTGCATTTTTCACATCTGCCTTTTATAGCGCCACTAGGAGGCCGACTTATGTAAAGCACATTATTTTATACTACTACTTCCAATTTTATCCAAATTTCACGCAAATCGGTACACATGATCTCTATAGTCATGTGATCAAGACGGATGTGTTTGATTTTTCATATTCCATCCTGATTGGCTAAGATTGACATCAAAAGTTTGTATTATTGGCTTGGTTTGAACACAATTCCGCAAATCATGAACGCACCGTCCGATTGCGGTCAAACTTTACACGCACATTCACACTATGTTGAGGAACAAATGCCACCCTTTTAATATTGGCCTGTTATAGCGCCACCAGCAGGTCTAATTTAGCAAAACAAAGGTTTTTAACAAAATGCCTCAAATCATGAATGCAGTCATTGTCCGAATGCCGTGCAAGGCCTAAGAAGAAATGGCACCCTTTTCACATTGGCCTATTATAGCGTCACCAGGAGGCCACAATAGCCTACCTGACCTGGCGGAGACCTGTGCTCCGAGGAGCACTTTATCTAGTTTTGTTTTGCTTTTTTGACAGTGAGTTTTCTGCTGACGTTCAGGGATAAAAATGTCCAATTATTAAATTCAGACCACATGCATTTTCAAGTTGATTTTTGTGGCTGCTGCCTAACGCTGTACCACTGGACCTAATAGACTGCATCAGAATAGGAAGCCTGTATTGAACTGAACCAACCTGTGAGCTCACTACACTGTTCAACCGCTATTCAGTACTGTGATGATGTTGAGAGATGAGAGTGGTGAGAAGGTTCTGTTTACCATTGGTGACTGCTGCCTCTCTGGGTCACAGCTTCCTTCTCTGACTCAAATTAATAGTTAGTCTCACACATAATTATAAGTTATTACAGTAATATTTCCACTCTGCTGTATTGTAAGTAGAGGCTGCTAATAAAAAAGCCAATTCCACAAAGCGTCATCAGGGATTGTAATGACTTGGATTACTGCCAAGGATATTTTCTCCCCGTTGATGCCATTTCAGCATAGATGGTTTTTAATGAGTGTCATAATTATGCACCCCAAACATAATCTTGAAATAAAATACAAAAATGGGGAGTGGGGTGAGACGCTCTTGCTTCAGCAGCTGCAAGGCTGAATGTGAAATTTTAGATTGTGGTGTTAATGAAAAATCCTTTCTTTTAGAAAAACTGTCCATTATGCTCCATCTAGCAATGATATAAAATGCAAGCCTAATAGTTGTCATTTATTGATATCATATCATGACACTGAAAGAGGATTACAAAATCAAACAACCATATCTCATTAATATCTATGAGCAGCTATTTGTTATGCATAAACCATAAATTAGCTCATTAGACTGGAAGAAAACTGCATTAACGGTTAGAAAGTGAAAAGTTAAGCCGCCACCTGTCCGTGTGCACGATTATTTTTAAATCCACACAATCTGCAGGCTCATGCACAGATTAATTTAGATAAAACACGCTGCAAGCACAGGATGCTTTGCCTTCAGGGACCATAGCTGGAGTATGCTTGTGACTCATTTAGTTGTTGTCTTGTCCCCCCCCCCCCCTCCTCCCCGCATCCTTGGATGCATCCAGATTGTTGCAGGAGATGATGCATTGGAACGCTGTGAGAAATTAAAAACCAACCGCATTTCCGCTGCCTTTGTTTCATCAACCTGCTGTGGATAAGAGGGCTGATATTTGTTTGAGTTTAACCAAATTTCCGCTCTCTTAACAAACAAGCCCTGAGCAGCTTGGAACCCCCCCACCCTCCCCCTCCTATGTAGTGCACTGTAAGCTTCAGGGGTGTGGGTGTATGTGTGTGTGTATGTGGGGGGGGGGGACTTAATTAGTTTTCCAAATGACTGCAGTGAGTAGGATGACAGCCATTATGTTCTCTTTGAAGCACATGGATACAGTGGCACACGTATTAGAGCTGGTTTAATTATGACCGGCAGACCAGTTCAACATCAACTGTGATGCGACGATGCGATGCGAGAGTGCGGACTAGCCGACACCAACTCAGGATTCCTGGATTGCTACCCCTCACTCCCGCCCATCCAGCATAAGTGTCCGGAGCTCTGCCGTGTTGCTAGCTCCGCTGTCACCGCCTGTCTATGTAGGTGGTGAGCCTCTTTCCCTTCCTAGCTGTGCCTTGGGTTGGCTCCCACAGTGTCGGTGGGCTTGCCATCAGTTCCGGGTGCCAGACACAGTGCCCAGCCAGCCTTGCATTCTTCTCTCCTTGACCTTGTCCGTGACCTGCGGGAGGCCAATGTAGAGGTCCACATTTGTTATGTGGTCCGCCCCTCGTGACATCAAGTGCCATTCATAGCATTCATCCCATACAAGGCATTCCAGATAGTGCCCTCCGGATCTTCAGATCCTGTTTTATTGAGGCAGTCCAGGCATCAAGATATTTGAAGTCTTCAACTACCTCTGGCATCGACCTCTGGCAGTAGCAATGGTTCTGTCCTCTGTGTTGAATGCCATTAAAACATCAATTACCTGCTCATCTTGGCACCATTTCACTACATGTTTGATAAGCTACAAATGGCAACTTTGGGATATAAAAATAAATTAAACTGTGGTGGGAGGTTGCTGGTTTAGTCTGGTATAGTGCACTGACCATATCTGATGAGTCAGGAGTCTTGAGTTTGAATCCGACATGTATCATGTCTCATATGTCCTTGCCCTCTGCATCCTGTATCTCTACTCTCTATAAATAGAGTATAAAACACAAAATGTTCTTTTGAAATTAGGATACAACCTAACAATGACACCACTGTTAAGAAAGCTTGAGAAGTCAGACAGTATATGCAAACAAAACAGACAAAGGCAACAACTCAATGCAACCTTCATTTGACTTTTTGCTTTTACAGCCTTTAAAATGTTTTAAGTGGTTTAGCGAGGATAACGCTTTTTCCACTTTGAGTTTTACTGAGCATTTTGTTGAATGGTGACCATAAAAAAGCCAAGGTTTTTTGCTTTTTGACACAAATGTCAGAAACCTTCTGTACACTTTTCTAGTCACTGGTTGAGTTTTGGATAAAAATATAAGTTCTCATATTGGCATAATCAATCAATAATACCGACTCTGTTCCCATCCCTCCGTAGTGTAGAGTCTGTTCATAAGTAATAAATGAAAAATGGAAAAACATTGCTCTGAAGGGCATTTTGTCTACATTAGCATTTTTTGAGAGACGTGTACTCAACTCATGCCCACATATTTTACATCTTGATCGACAGCAACATTCCTAATCATTTCTTCTGGTATCGTATATTAGCACTGCTGCTGACTGTTTTTTTACCTCCTTTTAATTACAATTACTTTACATTTTGACTTGACCATTTTAATAGTGGTAGAGTTCAATAGCATTATTCACTCATAATGATTGTGGTCCATTTCTGTAAGATGTGAAAACAGACAACCTTCAATTATTGGTCATTATAGACTCTACGTACCTGTCCTGGCCTTTGTGGGTCAGAGGGACAATTTTTCATCCAGCAGTTTGCAAACCTTCTGTCCCTACTGCTTTTCACTAATGCAAATCATTTATTTGAAAGCTTTGATAAAATTAATACATCAGAGGTGAATTTTGTTCTCAATCGAAACAGTGGATTGACTTTAAGTTTGTCAAAAGTGAATTATATTGAGCCGTTAGCTATATAAAAAAGTGGGGAAAAGGGAGGTGTCAACTCAAGTCATATCTTCACTTTCAACACTTTCAAACTCCATACTTCACTTTTCCTTTCTCCCCTTGGAACGTGCACGTGGGCGTTTATGCACACACACAAACATTTATGCAAATTGTATTTGTACGTTGATAGCAACTGATGAATGATAATGAAGGGTAATTCCGAGTTGGAGTTGGTATCAGCTTGTATTGTATTGACCCATGATCAAGTGCAGCAGAATCTTCAAAGATGATGATATTTTATTTTTTTGTTGATATGTTCTCTCAAATCTACATGAACGATTGCCATGGAGAATGTAGAGAATAACTGTTCTACCACAAAATAACTTGAGGGGTTCCAGTAGGAGTCATGGCATAAATGGCTTAAACATTGCCATGCATTTGAATATATATAAAAAAAGAATACATCATGTCCAAAATACAATCTTAAAAATCAAGTTTCAGACATCTTGTTTCTGTAGAATTTACGGTCAATCATAAAATTGCCTTTCAGAGTTAATATAGCCAAACCAAATAATAATAATAAATATAGCTGCAAGCAGCGATAATACGGGAGAGAGAGAGAGAGAGAGAGAGAGAGAGAGAGAGAGAGAGAGAGAGAGAGAGAGAGAGAGAGAGAGAGAGAGAGAGAGAGAGAGAGAGAGAGAGAGAGAGAGAGAGAGAGAGAGAGAGAGAGAGAGAGAGAGAGAGAGAGAGAGAGAGAGAGAGAGAGAGAGAGAGAGAGAGAGAGAGAGAGAGAGAGAGAGAGAGAGAGAGAGCGCGCCATGGAAACGGAATAGATTGAAGAGAGACATGGAAACGGAATGGATAGATTGGACATCTCAACCTATTGCCATTAACAGGAATCGAACTCTCAACCTTCGGACTAGGATAAGGATAATTCCTTTTAACAGGTCGTTCATGAAAGTCCTTGTGGTCTTGTTTCCAATGAGAACCTGTGAGCAATCAGGGGTTAAGAGTCTTGCTCAGGGACAAATTTCATTTCATCGACGCATATGCTGGGATGGCCTGGAATCGAACCTGGGGCAACCAGGGCCTCTGGTTCCCTAGGCGTGCTCACTAACCACCCAGCTATGGCCACCCCATGATAGGCTAATAGGCTGCAACACTACCTATAGTGCTATAGCTTTGTCCAGGCTGATGTTGTCTGTTGAAGATCATAAACTCTTGCCTTCTGTCATGAACCAAGCCAACACTAAGATCACTCGTTCACAAACCATTTACCAATAGAGAAATTGTATGTCTCCTCGCTACCGAAAACAGTGAAAGCAGCCGATCTACAAGCTCAGAAACACGTTGCTATCTGAAAAGTTTTGAGATTGTAGATCGGCTATTTTCAGAATGAAGTATGTCATACATTGAGAAATCGTACTCTCAAATAAGCATTTCAGGTTATCTTTACCATTTGCACATTTATTCATTGATACAGTCATGTTGTTTGCAATTCAACTTAAATTAAGTCTGCATCAAGTGAGGCTTGAACTGGCGACCTTGAGATTGTGAGGTACTCATTTAAGGGAGACGCCATTGGACCAACAGACAAGGAACTATGAAAAAGGAGATTACACAGATGATACAGTTTCACGCAAATAGCTGAAAAATCCTGGGTTTAAGTGTTTTTCAAACTGCTCAAAATTGCGGACAATCTACGGGCGGAGCTTACTGGTCAAAGCGATAGATGTGTTCCTCATGAGTCAAGGCACATGTGTAAGCAAGTTTCACGACTTTCGGCCAAACGAGGCATGACTTATGCCTGTTTAAAGTCTGCCTTTTCAAAAAATTGCTATAGCGCCCCCTTTTGGCCAATTGGAGTAAGATTGGTTTCAGTGATATTTGGAATGACCCTGTACATTTCTGCAAAGTTTCAAAGAAATGTGAGTCTGCATGTATGTTTTAGGCACAGATGAATAATTTTCATAAAAATGTAATAGTTCAAATCTATCTCCTCCTGGGATTTTTGAGCAATCTGCACGAAACGTTTAACACTTGAACTTTGGACCTCTGCCTACAAAAATTTCCAACGGATTTTCCATAAGTGAAAAAATGCAGAAGTTATGAGCCAATGGCTGTTTTTCATATAATTCAAAATGGTGGGCGATCTAAAGGTCAGAGGTCAAAAGTCAGACCACGAAAGTTGTCGGGCATGAAGAGACGCATGTGTGTATCGAAGTTTCATGGTTGTAGGTCAAACAGGGCATGAGTTGTACCTGTTCAAAGTTGGCACTTTCAATTGAGTGCTATAGCGCCACCCTTTGACGAATGAGTGTGAGAATTATTTCTTGGTAGTTTTTCATGAGCATCTACTATATGGCCGAGTTTCGTAAAAAGCGCATGCACGGTTAAGCCAGAACTGGCAAAAACAAGTATTTTTCAAACTGCTCAAAATTGCGGAAAATCTAAGGGCGGAGCTTAATGGTCAAATCGATACGTGTGTTCCTCATGAGTCAAGGCACATGTGTAAGCAAGTTTCACGACTTTCGGCCAAACGAGGCATGACTTATGCCTGTTTAAAGTCTGCCTTTTCAAAAAATTGCTATAGCGCCCCCTTTTGGCCAATTGGAGTAAGATTGGTTTCAGTGATATTTGGAATGACCCTGTACATTTCTGCAAAGTTTCAAAGAAATGTGAGTCTGCATGTATGTTTTAGGCACAGATGAATAATGTTCATAAAACTGTAATAGTTAAAATCTATCTCCTCCTGGGATTTTTGAGCAATCTGCACGAAACGTTTCACACTTGAACTTTGGACCTCTGCCTACAAAAATTTCCAACGGATTTTCCATAAGTGAAAAAATGCAGAAGTTAGGAGCCAATGACTGTTTTTCATATAATTCAAAATGGTGGGAGATCTAAAGGTCAGAGGTCAAAAGTCAGAGGGTGAAAGTTGTTCAGCATGAGGAGACGCATATGTGTATCCATGTTTCATGGCTCTAGGTCAAACAGGGCATGAGTTGTACCTGTTCAAAGTTGGCATTTTCAATTGAGTGCTATAGCGCCACCTTTTGACGAAAGATTGTGAGAATTATTTTTTGATCGTTTTTCATGACCATCTACCATATGGCCGAGTTTCGTAAAAAGCGACTGCACGGTTCAGCCAGAACTGCGAAAAGTGGCAGAAGAAGAAGTGACAGAATACTGCCAATAACAATACGGTTCCAGAGCAGAGCTCTGGCCCCGTAATAATCCATATCATACTGTAGAGATGGATAATACAGTATAAGAGATTATTATTTGCTTTTAGATAACATGTATAGACATGTAGACATGTATAGTTAATTTCTTTGTCAAAAAATCTATTGCAAAAGAGAGTCAAGGATCTTTCCTTTGCTGTACATGCATTCAGGTGCTTGGATGTAAACAGAGTGAAGCAAAGTTGGGATAAACATGTCACCTTGAAGGAAACGAGGGTGTGTGTGTGTGTGTGTGTGTGTGTGTGTGTGTGTGTGTGTGTGTGTGTGTGTGTGTGTGTGTGTGTGTGTGTGTGTGTGTGTGTGTGTGTGTGTGTGTGTGTGTGTGTGTGTGTGTGTGTGTGTGTGTGTGTGTGTGTGTGTGTGTGTGTGTGTGTGTGTGTGTGTGTGTGTGTGTGTTGTGTGTGTGTGTGACGGTGGGGCGTAATGAATGAGAGCGCACCCTAATCGTAAAGAGGAAAAACAGTCGGGCTAAATGCATAATGCATTTCCTGAGCTGCTGATGGGTGTCATAATGGACTGACATGCACCTGCAGGTGTAATCGAAACTTTCTCCTGAAACTTCTTGCACGCTTGCTCCCATCACCTAATTATAGTCTGAGAGAGAGAGAGAGAGAGAGAACTAGTACATATCCAGTTGGAAGGCTGAGACAGAACTTACAGGTGAGTTCTGAGGGCTGCGATTGCACATGATAAAGTGAGGTTCTCACTTCCTCTAATTTTTAGGATGGAGACACCTTTTACATTTTCTCTGTGGAACTGTTATATTCTCAGATACAAGCACATTTTTGTGTTAAAGTCTTGTGCATGTGTGAGGTATATTTAACACTCGGTAAGAAAATGTATTACAGGTGGCGAAAGACATGACTGTGTGCGCGTGTGTGTGTGTGTGTGTGTGTGTGTGTGTGTGTGTGTGTGTGTGTTTGTTTACATGTTGAATGTTGGAACACATTTCTTTGTAATACTGACAGTCACCCCCGATGTAACAACAAATATAGCCTATGGAAAATGATATCAAAGGTTGTAGTCTTCACAACCAATATTCAATGTGTGAACAAATGATCTAACCCCTGCTAGTTTTTATAATTATCACTGCCCACGCACACTTTAAAAACACACACAATTGAGAACTGGAAAAAGAAAAACAAAGAAAATGTGTGTTCTATTCCATGACACCAAGATAAGTGAACGTAGCATAATTATAAAAGTATAGTTTAAATATTTTATACAATTTATTGTCTCCATTCATAGCAGATGTAAACTATAAATGAACTGGGGACTTGAAGAGTAATTCAAGGCTACCAGGAAAACATTTAATTCAACTAAGATGTAAATGGAACTTAACAGAAAACAAATCTATACTTCATTAAGGCAAGAACTTCACACTCATTTTCTATTATTGCATTCCTCAGAGAATTGCCGGCTATGTTTTGTCAGTGACACAAGGTTGTCTGGGTGGAACATTTTAATTACTTAACTTGATTAGATGCACAATTTTAATCAGCAATATCTTTGTGTAGTGGAAGCCTTTTGGGGAAGATTCTTGCCTGCTCTGTCTCTATATCTCTGAGGACACTATGCGTCTCTCTTCTCTGCCTGTCTGTTGAGCTCTTTACTGCACATTCCTCTCTTATCACATATACTGTACATGCACAAAGGACAGCAGCATCTCATCTGTAATTTACCAGCTTTGTCCTCGCTTTCCTCTTCTCCTTCGTCTGTCCTGGCCGTGGGCATCGGTCCTGTCCCAGTCCGTTTGCACCATACAGTTATTCCAGCGTTTTAACCTGTGAGTCTTCAGTGTTTTATCGGCTGCTTGCCTCTGTCACCAGAACCCTGCTGGGCTCATTCACCGTCCCTATACTTTTCTGAAGAACATCTGCTGCCTCAGATGGGAGTCCAAAATACATTGGTGGGACAACCGGTAGACTTGTTCACCCTGACCCCAAACTTTTATACTTCCCATGTGTTCATTCCCTCACCCTCATCCAGGGGTTGTTGTGGTAACACACCTCACCACAGTGTGCTGAAGACCTGCTCTTCCTCCCATGCTGGCCTACAGCTGTGACCTTCAGGTTGAGAGGACGCGTGACGGGCTGTGGCTGTAAAGGGTTCGACTCCTGACTGCTGTGTGGACAGCAGACGGCTGGGTGCTGTCCGTTACCGCAGCCAATTAAGGTCCGAGCATGCGGCAGCACACAGCAAACCCCCCCCATCTTCCACAGGGGGAAGCTGCCATCCCTAATAATCTCCAAGGTGACCCAGACAAAACCAATGCCACCGCCAGGACCAATGCACTCACACACTGACCAGAAGGAAACAAAAAATCTTATTCCACAGTTTGAGCGTGAAAAAAGACGTTTCTAAGGACGATATGGTGTAATGTGGCCACTGAAAAGAGGCTGAATAATAAATCTGTCTGGGTGCTTGGCACAGTCGAGGCCTCTCAACATTGACACTTTGATGAAAGTTGCTCTCTCAGAGGATAAATCTGACTCGTAAAAATCTGAATGGCTCATTTACACATTTGGTTGGAGTTCACTGACTGTTTATGGCAATGAAATACAACTGTCAGAATATTTTTTACCCCACCCTTAAATGTTTTTTTTGCTGAATGATAAGTGTAGCAGATGTGTTGGTATGAGAGAGCCTCTCCTCTCCAGTGGTCTGGTGTAGAGGAGAATGGAGGACTATTATTTAGAGCAGCTTCAAAGGTTTTTGACTATGCAAACACACCGTATGCATCCCATTTTAATGTGAACTAAAGGATTCACTTTGATGATAACTGTGCGCTGAGAGGCTCGTTTGTGTCGCCATACTTTCGCACATTCTCTCAGCGGAGATGTGACCCATCCAAGCATGCAAGATCTGCTTTGTAAACACATCAGTCTTTGACAACAGATAGGAGGTCGAAGGCTGTTTCGACTCAGAAAAGTAAACTGAAAAAGATGAACAAATCAAGTTAAGCCCTCAGGAGAAAGCAAAATGCAATTTCCACCTGTGATATCAAAAAGGAAAACACTCTTTGTCCCTGATTTCTGCTTCAGTCTGGTAAACATTCTTTCTCTCTCTGTCCTTGTTGGACTTAAAGTATATAGTGTAGCTTTGGATGGACCTGGTAAGTAGTGGAAAATTATTCCGTCACAAACTAGATAATACAGACCTTTGGTTATTGTGCAAGTGCAGGTTGGAACAGTTGTTGTGAGGATCGATGAGATTCAAATTATATTAGAAAATTGGCGAACAATAGGTGAAACAAGAAATGACACAGTCATATAATACCAGCTTGCGGCAAGCTTTTTTTTGCCCCAATCTAATCTAAAGACAGACAGGCAGGCAAGCAGACAGACTGACAGACATGACTTTTCTATTCAAGTCTACCTCACTTTACTACTGTAGCAAATATTCTAATGGATCGTTGGGGACATACTATGGTATTTCATATATTGTATATGATATCACAGCACTTTTCCCATTGTTTGACTGCTGCTCGACTATTCTGAACATCACAGACTGCAGCTTATTGTGCTAACCCCATAAGGTCTGCCTTGACAATAGTCACACCAGGGGCCACGTACAGCCCCCACTGGGCACGTCAGGGGCCCCCAGGGGCCACAGGCACACCGTTGCTCCAGTCCACACCTAACGTGCCACAAACGGGGGTCGACCATGAGAATAGTCACACCAGGGGCCACGACGGGGGACCCCGGCGGGCCAGCTATCTAAGTGCACTGTTTTTGGGGAGCCTCGCCCCGAAGGGGCGAGGCTCCCCCTTTTGGGCGGGGGCGTGGGCGGGGACTTCTTTCTTCTACAATAGAAGAGTTAAGACGTCACATTCTAATACAACCAAAATACCCAATCTCGTCACCGACCACAGTGGCGCACCTCGCTAATCATTAGACTCCCAACCCACTACCACTGGGAGTCTGGGATCGACTCCCGCTTGGGATAAACTTTTTCAGTCATCCGCGGACAACTTTATAGTTTTGGACCATGACGGAGGCGCGCCGACTCAGCAGACCGTGAGGCTGAGGAGTTGAGCCCGAGCGCCTCCAGGCGCGACTGCCCGCAACGACCAGCCGATGGTCTGCTAGTCGACTAAGCGCCGTCCAAGTTATATACCGATAGGGACAGAATCGTAAATAATATTGGTGGGGACTGCGTTTGCCCCACTCACTGCGTTTGCCCCAACTGCCACTCAAAGTGACTACTGGCCAATCACAGTGCGTCTTTCCCGGGACTTAACCAGCTCTCAACTTCCGGTACACAAACGCACGACATTCCCAAAGCTGGCCCCCGGTGGCCACAGGCACATACTGTATATATATTTTTTTTTTGGGGGGGGGGCAATTCCTGGCACATGTTTGAAATATTCTGGATGCCTCACGGCTCTGATCAGACACTGTAGATTTATTAATACTTTTTTATAATTTATTTAAACACTTTAGCCTTCAGTAATAAAAGTAATTATTATAGTGTGTGGGCTTGATTGTACTTACCTTTTTGATTAAGTCATTTTTCAGCGTATGCGTTTAAGTAGCCATGTTTGTCAACATTCACAAGCAAATACTAATTGAAAGCTAATACACTTAATCTACTGGACATTGGTCGACCTAAAAAAGAAACTCATCAAATGCAACTAAATAACCACTGCAGTGCCTCAGTGGCATTTATTTTTTTAAAGTTAAAAGGCACTACATAATATAATGACTAATATAAGCCATATAAAATAAATAAATACATTTCAGTATAAAATGTCAATACAATTAAATGAATAACTAAATATTTGCTAACCATTGTAGTCACCCTATATACATTTTACAAATCCTACAACCTTTTACATTTTGAGAATTATTCCAAGATTAGGAAACAAGGCAAAACATATAAATGTGTCATAAGAGGTTTGCTCAAAGTTTCACATTGATTTATCCAAACCGAACAATGGCTTTGAAATGGCTCAGAAACATATTTCTGTCTCAATGTTCACCTTCAAGGCAAGGCCTTAGGTAATATCACAGGGATGCGGTAAAGTTATAACCGTAACCCTATAAAGTCATAATCAAAGCAGTCAGCTTTCATCAGTTTTGAATTACTATTTATGGAACTAACATCTTAAAAACAATACAAAAAAAAGTAATTGCTGTAAATTAAACGATATTGGAAGAAAACTAGAAAGGGGAAGATATCCTGCTCTAACCTACAGTAGAGTAAATGAAAGACTAATCAGTGATATTGGGTTTGTGATGGTCTTTAATCTTGAGCACAACACACAAGCCTATAACAAAACAGAAGTCAAAGTGATGTCTCCACCAATCTCCAACAGGTTGATCTGCTGCAGGGTGGTGTGGCGATGATTGTAGGTGTGTGCCTGATTCCCATTGACCACGATCCTGAAAGAGTCAGCCTTATATAGGGTCAGCTAAAAGAGAGAGACCGTAGCAAATCTCAGTAATTCATGTGCAAATGTGCCAGAGTAAAGACGGAGATTTATCATTGACTTTTAATGCATTTTAAAGGGCACACTGATTCTAAAAGTTTAGTTAAAATAGTCACTGTGGAAGATTTTGATGACTAAATTCACACTTCTATGGCTTTTTAACACACATTGTATCGTATTATCTTGCATTGTCATGTGCTATATGATTATCTTGCTTTGTCATGTGTTATATTATGTATCATCTTGCGTCTTGATTGATTGATTAATTGAATACTTTATTAACAGTTTGCAAAAAGTGCAGTGGTACAATTATACAATGATGCTGATAACACAAAAAGCCCTAAGGGCTTGTTTCCATTGTCACTCCATCTTCACGTGTTGTAAACGTGGGTTGTAGTGATGCGCGGGTCGGGTTTTTTCATGACCCGCCCCGCCCCGCCACGGAACCCAACCCGCCTCAACCCGCCCCGCGAACCCATATATGAATCTATGGCTCAACCCGCCCCACGACCCGAGATTTTTTTTTAATTCTGAAAAATCATTGTTAGAAAATAGTACCCAATTGTATTCAAAATGTTTTTTTGTTATTATTCTTATTCTTATTAGGAATAAAGACAAAACAAGAGCATGTGATTTTTTATTACATTTTTGCGTGTGAGAGCGGCTGACCCGCTCACCCGCAGCCCGCATAATTTCCTCTGAAATTCTGACTTGACCCACCCGCGCCGCGGGTTACGGGTCAACCCGCGCATCACTAGTGGGTTGTAATGCAGAGCGACGGCAGACTGAAAGCTAAGGTTCACATTATGGCTGACCCAAATAACTTGAATATTCGATGCTTCGTTCGATGGCACAAGATTCTAACTTTTTTTTTAAATCGAGTAATCGGACGTTTTTTTAATTTGATTATTTTTTGTACAAAAATGTACAAATGCAAAATATAAGGTGCTTACCCGCTTGCCCCAAATGTTAACTAGGTGTCCGGAGTATTTGTGCAATGTATTAGTCCATATTTTTCAATAAAGAAGTGTTTTAATCCCGTCTGTGGACGAACGCCATTCCCCCGCCTCGTTTAATTCCTGTTTACATTGAGTGTAATTCCGGCTTTCACCGGATGCGCCCCGTCACTACCGCCGACAGAATCGGTCACAGACGGGATTTAAACACTTCTTAATTGAAAAATATGGACTAATATATTGCACAAATACTCCGGACACCTAGTTAACATTTGAGGCAAGCGGGTAAGCGCCTTATATTTTGCATTTGTACATGTTTGGAGAAATACGGGCTTTACTGGTGACATTCCAGGGCGAACGGTGGGGGTGGTCGCTAAGACTCTCATAGATACGAAAATAAAAGTCACGACTCGATAAAATACATTTACTACGACTTTTTTGACTGACAAATAAATCCTCTCGAATCTCCAATTGACAAACATAGCAAGTGTTCCGCTGCTCATTTTAATGCAAAAGAACCTGAGCATACGTTTATTGTCAATTACTGCTGGTCCTTCCATGTCAACAAATAATTAGATCCTACCTATTACGTGGCGTAATTCACTTTCGATTTAAAACTCCAGTGTCTTCCATTATTCCTTGGATTTCATCTTTTGGAAACCTTCCACCTTCCATAACTTCACAGTGGTAAATCTGTGCTACTTTAAGTCATAAATTAATGACAGAGGGAACGGAACCCAACATACTTAATTGCAAACTGGTGTTGTATGCCGTAAATAGCAGATCTACAAGCTCACAACGCGTCCTATTCGTGACGCAATGTGAGCTTGGGGCTTAGGGCAACAGCGCAGGCCATCAGGACGGATGTTTATGATGAATCTAACATGGTTAAAATGGAGTTTGAAGTTACAATGGGTTTGTATAGGAAGGGGGCGTGTCTGATAAAATTAATATCAAATATCTAAACACTGAATCAAGCAACTTAAAAACTGTCTGCGGGGTTCACAAAAGCCTGAGTAGACGATACAATCACCAAACGTTTTTTTGAAAGTGAAATATCCCTTTAACTCAGCATGTTCGGAGTGTAAAGTCAAACCAATTTTTTTTAAATTAATTAATCATCACACGACTTCAACCTTCATTTTTTTTCCTTTCTATTCCTTTTTCGTTTCTTTTTTTTTTAAACAACGTATTGAGTAACAGGTGTACTGTGATATGATTCTACTGTGTGGGGGGGAACTGAGAGCTGGCTCACTCCACAGAATGCAGTGCACGTCCAGAAGCTGCATTCAGGATATATGGGTGAAAGAATGTGGGGAGCAGGGGGTAGTATCACACACCTCCAGAACCTTGCTATGTCTCATCATTTTTTTTATTTTTTTTATTATTTCCTTAAGACAATTTATACAGATTTTTTTTTTGCATTACGTAAAAGATACACCGCTGATGTTTTGGAAAGAGACAAAGAGGTTTAAGGATAAATCAAACCAAAACATAACAGGGAACAGAACTCGGATAAACTCAGGTCGGCGCTGGGGGCGGCCTGCTAAATCTTGCATGATACTGCTTAGGGGAAAAGAGGGACAACGCCAAAACAGAAACCTTTTGGTTTTGTTTTGTTTTTTCTCGGAAAAAGTGTTTTAGACACTTTCCTTTTCTGACAAATTTTGTCAGCTTTTTTTTTTAATAACAATTCAAAAAACTAAAAACAAAAAAATATGTAGAAAGTTAGTAATGGCCTGGAGCTACGTGACCAGGAGGAGGAAAGGGGAGGAGGATTTGGAGGAGGAACCATGTCAGATCCACAGCGAGTCCTTGGGTGGGGAGGGAGGCTGTAGGCGACCATCGCCCCGGTACTTCAGGAGAGCTGCTCCTGGCCTGCTAGGATGATGTGTGTGTGTCTGTCTGTGTGTGTGTGTGTGTGTGTGTGTGTGTGTGTGTCAGAACAGGTAGGGAGGAAAGGAAAGGGTGTGTGAAAAACATTGGTTCTCAAACGTTCTCATTTCAAGGACCCCTGTAACTTAGAAAGTGTGCAAACGCAACCGAAACTCTGCTCCGTTTGCACACTCTCAGAGCCACAGACCAGTAAGGGTCCATTTGGAATCCAGCTCAAGGAACCCTGAGGAGTTGAGAACCGCTGGTGTATTGGGAAGGGAGGAGAGAGAGGGAGAGAGAGTGTGTGTGTGTGAGAGAGAGAGTGAGATGAAGGGAGGGAGGGGATAAGAGGGCGAGCGAGCGAGATAGGGGAGCACACGCTCATCGGAGGGGAGGAGGGGCATGATCAGTCCATTGGCCGCTTTTCACTGTGTTTCTTTGTAAACTCCTCTGCATTCTTGAAGAATTTGTTACGGTCCTTTGAGTATTCTTCTGCTAGGCATGCCCTCAGAGGATGCTCTGGCTGCGGGTCGTTCACCATGGCGATGAGGTACTGAATTACTTGGTCAGTTCTGGTGGCTGGCTTCCAGTTCTCCGCGCTGATCACAGGCAGACAAATCTGCCCTTTCTCATCGATGTTGGGGTGGTAGATCTTTGTCTTGAACGTGATCTGAGGAGGCTTGAAGGGGTACTCGGCGGGGAAAATAATTTCAATCCTGAAGGCCCCTTTGTCATAAGGAGGGTTATCAGGAACAATGAGCCCTTGCCATTTCATTATGTTTGATTCATCGACTTGAATGCTCCTGAAGTTTTTCATTCCAGACTTGCGAAGTTCTTCGAGTTCCTTGTGCAGCCTTCTGCCCGCCGCCATCTTGAAACTGCTGTGTCCTAGGCCACTAGGTTATAAACCTAGGAAAGGAAACACAATCAACAACACAACATCAAATTACTGACATGAGATACATACACACAACTGTAAAACATATCAGAAATACACTGTACGTTTATTGTCATGTAAACACTCTCAATTCTTACCGCCAGTCTCTCGGAGCTCGCAATGGAAAATGACGAACGCAGCAATAACACCCTGGTAACTAGTAACACTGATGCCTGTAGGACACTTCGTACTGTTTAGTGAGCATCCACTCTATTTATATGGGTTTGGTCTACCCATGTGGTGAAATCTTCTGTTGATTAATCATGTGACTTGTCTTAAATGTCGCAACTCAAGCTTCCTATCTGATCTAATCAATCAACTCTCTCAACACTCTCATGTGCAAAGTCTCCTGATTTCAACACTGTAGGTCAGAGATTAGAATTGCATATATTTGTACTTATTTTGACTAAATATCCTGATAATAAGATACAGGAAGGCACTAGAAGGCCACATGTGCAGGTCACATGCCAATACAAACGCCACCGTTGCAACATAATAATGGATTTTTATACAAGTAGTGTAGGTTTTGTTTCCTCGCAATAGGAGGTACGTGTTTAGAGTTTACACAAGGTTCCATATCTATATGAGAGACATCATAAAAGTCATGACTTTTATGATGTCTCTCATATGGGGAAAAATAGTATAGGGTTAACTGGTTAATGTACCGAACATACATTACCATTCATAGCAATGATATGCTTCTGTGTCAAACACAGGAAAGGAAATTAATTATCAATCCATGGGGGCTTCCATGGATTGTTGGATATGAAGATGATGATGGTATCCATAGCAATAGTCCACCAGCAAAGTGGGTGGCAATTGGAGGAGCTCGCTACAGTTCCACTTTCCTTAAGTACAGTCAATAAGACCTGGCCAAGCTAGGTCATTATGTAGTTCTTAACTAAGTTCTTATCTGAACAATACCAAAATGAAGACGTTTGATTCATTGCATTTTTTAACCGACTAGACATTTACAGTGTGAGCGTCCATCCATGTTATAATGGGATATAGATGTACTGTACCTACAGCCGATCCAGTGT
This sequence comes from Gymnoscopelus microlampas, assembly GCF_963454915.1. Lineage (NCBI taxonomy): Eukaryota > Metazoa > Chordata > Actinopteri > Myctophiformes > Myctophidae > Gymnoscopelus > Gymnoscopelus microlampas. The sequence continues at coordinate 13,316,316 of NC_139947.1, read as the reverse complement.
GTGTGTGTGTGATATCGTTTTTGCAGTGACATCATTCAAATGTTTGAGTTCAAATGTAAGTTGTTCTCCTTATTGCTGATACATCTACTGCACTATTTTGTTGTGAAACAAGTTTGAACTGAACGAACTGGAGTGATGCTGCAGCCTCGTATCTAAGGGAGCCAAACGTCTTGTTTGAATGTCTGCATTTCCTGACACTCGTTCAGATATACATGGCCTGAATTTAGAAGATTGGCTCCTGGCACTTCAAAGGATATACAACAGTAATTTTGTGGGTTCAGTTTGATGTTAGTACCAAACATAGATTCTCGCTCCGCTGTCGCATAATGTCAGAACTGGTGAGAGAGAGATAGGGGCAAGACTAATGGGGCTGCTTTTTCACTGTGAGGCCAAGGAGAGAGGGGGGGGGGGAGGGCATTTTGAGTTTGTGTGTAAGTATGTGGTGTGTGTTGTTTTATATCCCAAATTTTCAAATTGTTTATACTCAAACAAATGTGTGTATTTAATCTAGTACAGAGAATGACACTTTAGTGTTCAAGTTGACATCACTGACCCAACAACTTGCTTTAGCATTTGACTAATTTGTTGTTTTACGATACTAATTACCCAGCCGTATTAAATATTTATTCAGCCTGCATATCCTTAATATACCCCCTTTCATTTTAGAATCAGTTTGTTTAGAAAGTCTCAGGATACTGAAAACGTCAAACAACATAAACACTAGACAAGACATTTGGATATACTGTAGCTTAAACAGTACCAACACTGATTCTGATCTATCATTATTTCTTTCTGCCTGCCTGACTCTACAGAAGGCATTTCTTCCCACGCCTGTGCTTATGATGTTGGGCTGCAGACCCAGCCTTTGTCAGAGAACACCGTTCTCATCCTCACTGTTCATCCGAACAGGGATGAATAATATCCATCATCCCATTACATTCTCCTGACGATGCATTAATAGGTGCTGATAATCCTCTCTCCCAATTCTCACAAAGATATTTCATTCACACTGCAGCTGATAAAATCTTTCCTCTTGCCCATCGTAAATTAATCACTGATATCTGGCAGATTGTAAGTGACATCTATGCCAAGCTGTCAAGTGTTTCTACTTTAAAACATCTTGTCTGCGTCTGCTCATAGGCTCCTTCACACCCTTGTGTTCCAATCTATCCCCACTGACAGAGGGAACAATAAATGAGTGCTCAAATAGACAGCAGAAGTCAAAGCCTTCCTATACTGTGGGGCTATGACACCTGAATTTCCCCAGTGGGATCAATAAAGGGATATCTATCGAAATGATCTAGCAGTAAGGATTGGCGCCGGTGATCCCTTAATCATTTCAAATTCTCAAAGTCAACAGATCCCCGCCAGGCCAGGTTGCCTACTCAGGGCCTGAAAATGTTGGATTGCCAATTGACAGTTGCGTCATGATCCAAGGAATCATGGAATCAAGCCCTTGTAAAATCCTCAGTTCCCTGTGTTAAATAATTCTACCTCCAAACAATGACCAGTTTCCTGACTTTGGTCAGGAGGCCACATTATGTCAGGCTATTTGGAAGAAAGCACCATCAATATGCTAACAGATAGGGCTCTGTGATTGGGAATGGTGATAAAAGCTGGCTGTACAGCGATCCATTCCAGTATTGATTTGCTGTCACACCAATGTCTTGATTTTCAAAGAGCCTGGGGCCTAGCCACTTGCATAGTGACAATTTGGACCAATATGTTCAGACTTAAGACCCTGATTGTTTGTGTGAGATGATTTTGGGGCTTCAGTGCCAATATCCGGAGACGTCGGGGATTGTTGTGAGTTGATGTTATTGAAACCTGATTTGATGAGCTGCATGTTCCATGAAATCATGATTTTTTTGTAGTTCACCTGTTAGGGGTTGATGTGCTGAGAGTCGTGGCTCCACTGTGTCTCATGCAAACTAACAGACTCGGGACGCAGTTCCGGGTTTTCGAGGCCGGATGGGAAAGTATTGTTGGCAGTGCAGCGAGGTGAGCAGGAGGATGATTTTTCATCTAGTCCCCTGACTGGCTCCTGTGGCCCTGCTGTCTCTAGGCCAGGGAACACACCAGACGGAGAGTGAGTGAAAGGTGAGTGATGCGGCTACAGGCGGCGTGGGACGCTCTAGGCACAGCGCCGAGGCGAGACTCTTGAGGGCAAACTTGAAGCAAGCAGCCTATCTTGCACAAAAAAAAATTGAGAAAAGTTACAGCGTAAGAGGTCTGCTGTTTACTGCTGTGCTTTCGGGGGATGATTTCACGTGGCTGAGAACTATGCTTACTTTAACTCTATTAAAAATCTGCAGCGTCATGAATAAACCTTTTCCGACCCCTGAGACTGAGGCCCAATGCAATCTCACTGTTTCGACTGCAAGTGCTTGCACTCTCTTTTTGACAGGAACTGGGCAACTAACACACATAAGGACACATCAATGTGTGTACCTAAGGGAGGGGTGTGTGTGTGTGTGTGGTTTTCTGTATCTACATACAGTATGTGCAGAAGGACGTTTACGTATGGCTTACCTGGGTACCTGCCCAAAATGTGCACCAACATGGAAAAACAGATGGCCTTGTGTCCCAAACATCTCCTCTCTCATGTGTCCTTTATCAAATGGACCCCCCCCCCCACTGTCGCACACTGATCTGTTTTGAATCCAGGACAAACAGTAGGACTTCCTGCACAGAGATGCCTGTCACAGGATGGGGACAAAACCCACAGCATGCCAAAGAGTTCTCCTATAGAGTCTCCCAGCATGCACCTGTCTATCCACATCTCACACACAGTTTGGCACCTTAACAGAAATGACCGGTGGGGGGGGGGGGGGGGGTGGGAGGGAGAATTGAAACGTACCAAAGGTGATCTGCTAGACTAATTGTTGGGCAAGTCAAGATATATATTGATGATGAGAGATACAGATGAGACAAAGAGATGGAGAAACGATGTCGTTATTGAAACGTACCAAAGGTGATCTGCTAGACTAATTGTTGGGCAATGGAGCACACTGGACTGGCTGAACAAATTGCTGCAATCTGTTCTCATCAATGCTGATGTTCTTGTCCTTAGACATGACTGAATAGAGACCATTCTCCTACGCTTCTTTACTGAAGAAGGCCATAGAAAATTGCATTCCTAAAATAAACCATATTCAAACACTGGAGGTCATGTGAGTTACCGAGTCTTCACAAGGACAAGAATCTACATCAAAAACCTTGTGCAGAACAGTGCACTGATGTTTCTCTTAGAACAACGTACAGCAATCAGACTTTACTGCACTTACTGCAATGGAGGGTCAATTCTTTAAAAAAAAAAAAAAATTCTTTCACCTACATGCGTATGTACTCCTATTTACTCGTTTTTGCTTTAGTAATAGTGAAATGGGAATAATGAGATCTGTAACTTTAATTGATGTAAAAACAATGTCAGACTGGACATCATATCATAATCATAATTGATACTAATGTTGAAAAAACATGTGAAATAATGTTGCTCCTACTGTATAAGAACTATCATGTTTGCTTACATGTAAGTGGACTTTTTGCTGTAAGTAAATACACAAAACATTTCCCCAGTGGACATTTTTCTCACAAATACTGTATGACTGACGACAGCAAACACTGAATGTTTGACATTGAAAACAGACAATTGTATTAACTGGCCTCTGGCTATCTGTCACTTTACAAAAGTTGCCCACAGGCTGTTTGAGTATACCAGGTGTATGAAATAAGCATGGATGTGCTGATTAAACTTGTGGTGTCCATATATGGTTACTGTATGGCCCACTGTGCCCTCTGCGATGGAACTTTTTCTTCTGCGCTGTCGCACACTTAAACACCCAGGAGAAGTCTTAAGTTGTAGAACGGTTCAGTGCTCACATTGAATAATCCCACTTTTTGAGCCCCATAATAGTATAATGCGCACAGTATTTGCAGTACTGTGAGTTTCCAACTAATTTGAAAGCCTGTAACCGTGGTGTGTCTGTCATCTCTGCCTTAATTCATGTGCTCTCTCTCTCTCTCAACAGGTAATTGGGGGACTAGTTAGCAACTCTCTCTCTTTGACAGAGAACTCCTCTTGTCCTCTGACATCAGTGAGGTGGACAGTTAGTCCTATAGACTCATTCCTCCTTTTCCTCTTTCAATTAATTATGACATTGAGAGCTGAGTGTAGCTGAAGTCATCTCTGCTCTGATGCATGTGCTTCTAGTGTTCGTGTGTGTGTTTGGGGGGGCATCCTCAAATCAGCATGCCAGCACACCTTGCCGTACTCAAATTAAAAATGCGTAATAATAACTATAAATATGACTCACTGTCTGATTTAGAAATATAGCCAACTGTTCAGCCTTGACATTACATAGTAAAATCCTCAGTAGATTTGAATGCTCCATTATGGATACATTTTGATTCTTTAATGTATTATTTTATTGTTAACTGTTGTTTAATTGTACACTCGAGGGTGTGCTTTTGTGGATTTGTGTGCACATGATTTATGTATGATTAATATGAAAATGTTCAAGTTCTGCATGTGGCAGTTGAAATACCAGAATAGCAGCATGCCTCTTTCACACTTCTGTAGTGCAGCATAAATTGTGCCACAACTAATATATGAGTCTCGCAATGCCTTCAATCAGCCCTTACTATGGTTAATTACCACTTTCTCTATGAGCCTCTTACAGTTAAATTAAAATGCTCAGACGGAGAAAGACAAAATAAAGCAAGGGAGGGTTTTACTTGACACAGTGCTTTCCCACTGCAGAATTGGCACATGAATAATACAGCCTGTTTTGTTTTCTGCTGGGAATTAATTATTGGTTTAATGCGATGAAGTGCAAATTTAAATACATTGATTTGATTTTTAGGAAGGAAATAACAGCATGTCATCTTTGACTTTCATACCACCCACTGATATATGAGTTAAGTGGAGCCATATGGAAGCATTAATTTCTTTGTCAGTAAAAGCAAAACCAGGAAAAATAGTTGATAAATACAATTGCACTTCATTAAGAGAAATACCTTCAATTTATTCTTGGAATCGCAATGCTTATATGCATACATGAAATTAACAAGAACGTGTCTTGTAATAACCATATCAACGCGGATATTACTGGACTAATGGACTCATTCAGCAGAATGGGGCAGAAGGATGCACTTTGTGTAAAAATAGCACAGCATATGTGTTGCTGCATATCTCCATGCAGATGTAATGAAGCACATTATTGTCATATTTCAAACAGGTCTCCAATAGCAACAACTGCCACAGAAGCGTTTGCACAATAATGTTTTATAAAGCTGAGTAAATCCCACACTGCATTGGCCATCTGAAGTTTAATCATGCAGTTGGAATAGATCACAACTTTCTTTAATGAGGAAAAATGTGATTAATTTCAACTAGGGGTGCAACAGTTAATCAAACTTGGTTTAGAGGGAATAAGGAGGGGGCCTAGTATAGACAGTATACTGTAATAATATCAATAAACTACTTGTCCGATATGCCTTGGAAAATTGTTGTCAGTAAAGTTAAGTATAATGTCATATTCAATGGCTAAATATCATAAAACAACTGCCAGTGTTTTCTTTTCGTATATATTTTCATTTGACAATCTATGTATCTGTGAAATAACAAAGGGTTATTTATTTGTGAAGTAAATCCGTCCTTACACAAGCAAACCTTTCCGGCTTTAAAATGCGGTTTGTAAGTAGTTTTTACAGGGATGTTAATCCCTTTTAAACAATGAACTAAATACTTTTTTATTCTATAAATCATCAGTGTTTAAAGACCAATCGGCAGTCCTATTATATTTACCTCTCCTCTGGATAAGAAAACATGTTTTAGAAGGTGTTTTGTCATAGACACAAGGGACAGTAATATAGTGAAGAAATGTAATAAAGTAATGTATTTGAAAATGTATTGGGGTTACATACTGTATGACAACTGAAAGTCTAGTTCTTCCTTTTTATAGTGTATGAACATTGTTGTACAACAGAGATCTATATTTTTATACACTTCATATTTTAACAGAACATCTCTCTTGGGAATCTTTGTTATTGTTGAGTATACCAAAGCTTTTATATGCTTATATAAACCATTGTATGTAAATACCATATTTCTCATTTTGTTCAGTGAATCCTAATGAAGCTTTAATAATACTGTAGAGAGCGGTGTGGAATAAAAAATCCCTTTCTCTCACACAACAAAAAAAAAGAAAGAAAAGAAATGCTTGTGCCGCAACAAGGCGAGTCAGTGTGTTATTAGGCTGAGCTAAGCTGAATGTGCTTCTCTTGCTTTGGGTATTCTTCATTGCACTCTCCTGGCATATCTTAGCTAGTTTCATTATATAACAAACACGTTTTTGCTACAACAATATGTGGGGTTATTTAATGAAACCATTGTGGCCGAGCTGGTAGGGGATTAGAAATAATCCACACAGGAACCTTGCTGATAAGTGGAGACATAAAAGCATTAGCAGCAGCCAGAGCTACTCGCAGCAATAGTTCATCTTCTCCATAAATGTTCAGTCCAGACATTCATTACACAAGTGTAAGCTATTCTTAAGCATCGATTCTCTCTGGCAAATGGGGAACGTTTGAATCACAACAGAAGAGAGGAGCAGTTACTAAAACACACACACACACACACACACACACACACACACACACACACACACACACACACACACACACACACACACACACACACACACACACACACACACACGCCCCTGCAAACTTGCAGCGTTTACAGAAAGCTTAAAGTTTAACTCTCAGGGATTAAACACATGTACGTGTGGATTGTGGGTGGCCGTGTATGCGTGTATATTCGTTTGTGTGGTACTGCACACATGTGTATACTGTTGTGTGTATCAGGAGTTGCAGTTGCACACAGTTGTGTGCATGCTTCTCTTTGAGGTCATTGTTATTGTACTTTATTATCCCCTGCTGGTGTGACCAGGCCACCATGCAGAAATTAGAGGATAGTGCATGAAGGACATTATAATTAAACACAAAACAATGCAACACAACAGAACAAGACAGCACAATAATACAACACATTACAGAACGCAACACAACAGAACACAGAACAACACAACTTAACACAACAACAATAAAGCACATGCAACACAGCACAACACAACACAAGAATATGAATCACAACAGAACAAGACAGCACAATACATCACAATATAGAACAATACAACACAGATCAGAACAACAGTGAAGATTGACATACGTAATCCTGCACAGAACACAGAACAACACAACACAACACAACAACACAACACAACTGTAACATGCCATAACTGCTCAACAGCACAGCATGAAAGGGACAAGACACAGCGTGCCAAAGCACGGCATGGCATAATTCACCGTAATAACACAAAATGGCACACATGAGACCCTATCACTGTCTAACACTGGTAAGGTGTGCTGTTATACTGCAAACCCACAGAGAAAACTGTGAAATTGTGGACTAGTGCTTCTGTTTTTTGATGCCAGTCATATCAGGTCTAGTAAATAAAATGTTCATTTAGCAGTAAAAGAAAAGTTACAAGCAGCATCGCTTCAATTCACAGCAAGGGACGTAGATGGCTTCCCCTATGGCCTTGTATCTCTCTCCACCTTCACAACGACTATGTCAAAGACTCTGGTGCTGAGTATGCCGTGTTTATCTGAAAAGGGGCAGTGTAGATACAGTACAGCTGGCACCAACAAGTTATTATGCACGACTAACCGACAAATGTTGAGTTCTGCTAGTCAGCAATCCAATCACTAGTCAGTTAACCCAAATCTTACAAATTGCTCTAATTTCTTTCTTCTTTTTTCCACCTTTATTCCAGAACAATGCTGCAGTAACTGGGCATTATTGGGCGTTCTAAAAATGTAAATGCCAAATCACATGTTCTATAGATCATCTTCTATTATCATTACTTTAACTTGTTTTTAAACAATGGAGAAAGAAGCCTTCACCCATTTTTAACCTTCATCTAATTGGTCTTCACTAATTCATTAATTATAAGATACTCGCTCAGTGATGTGTTCTTTTTTATTTTTATCGAGAGCAAGAACAATGGCTTCTACAGTATTTCAACATGCTAACTTTCCATGAAGAGAAAGGCCTGTAGTTTCTATTAGTTGGAATCCCAATTCTGATGTTGTTGAACTGTCAACATCCACCTCTGAAATGCAGAATTAGTTGACAGAAATTGCCATCTTATAATGATCATTACTGAGGACCAAGTATATAAAGATAAAGTTGAAAATGGGTGACGTGCTCCTTTTAATAGAACTGTAGCTAAACAAAAGGTATTCCAAAACACCATTTACATAATGGAAACATCATCCTTGTTAGCCATTTATGGCCACAATAATCAATTTTCTGTATTTAATACAGGAAAGATACAGGGAGACGATATGCCCAGTTTATAAAGGCACTCAGGAGAGCAAATTAGAAAATGCTCATGCAAAATCCAAACGCGGACTGCTGACTAATGAGAAACAAATGAATTCATTGAGATAAATTGTTCATTAGCGTTTGCCGTCGTAGTTTGTCAGGGATTTGAAAAGTTCAGTGCAATTTGTGTTAACTGAATTAATGGTTTCATCAGTCTAATTCCTCCTCCAGGAGACTTCATTATTTGTGTGCTGTGAGGTAACTGTGACGGTCCCATACATCACCAGTTCTCTCTCCCCTGTTACTGCTTAATCAGATTCATCGTTTTCATAAAAAAAAACAATCCACATCCAGTCCTAAATCAGGCTTTAGTCTGCCAGTACACAGTAAAATCCGGTGCGTTCATTCATCTCTTCAAGTGTTACACTCCAGATTATTCTGTGTATAATACGTTTGACCCACCCACTGTTCACATGATATATTGTGAAAATAAGTTGCATAAATGCCGTCTGCATTCATATGACGGCTGTTTAAAAGGTGACGCTAATGCCCATGATGTCTGTCCCTTATGCCTTATTAATGCTCTGTTGTATGACTGTGTCATGCGCCGAAAATAGCAGTTCTACAAGTCACGATGCTTCTCCGATGCGACACGTTGTGAGCTTGCAGACCTGCAATTTTTGGTGTGCGACATTGACGTAGGACTTGGTATAAAACAGGCTTTACTTGTCAGTAAAGGTAGAAGCAGGTGACATCAGGAGGGAATCGAAACGCTGCAGCTTTCAGTAAGAGCCCACTGTGTCGCCCACTCAACCTTCAAATGTGTGTTAAGCGAAGAAACCGACAGCTTGACAGCGAAGCTTTCATCTCTTATCCCAAGTATCTCTGCAATCGGCTATTAAGAACAAAAGAAGAATTCGTTTCAGAAGGCGTTGTGAGAGTGCGAGGCGAGGCTGCTGTCTGCTGAGATGCAGCAGCCTTTCTAGGTGCCCTGCTGGTTAAACATAGAACAGCAACCTCTCACATCCCCATTTAGACACCAGTTTGTCACCTGGGAGGAGGTCGACTTGGTGACAGTGACGAGAGGGCCCAGACGCTAGACATGCTGTCAGCTCTCGTTAAAGTCAGCTTGTTAAGGAATTAAATAAATAAAAATGAAATGAACGAGAGAGAGATGCGTTGCATCGCGGTGAAGAGAGATACTTATTTTCCTGCTCTGAAGGAGCAGTCAGCGAAGAATATGGATTGAGCCGTGAACCTGCACGACACAGCTGTGTTCTCTGCAGCTAATGATTCCTTACAGGAAGTGGATCAGAGCCGAAGCACTTGTCATGTGTCACTGAGCTGTACAATCCCCCCCCACCTCCATTGGCAGCCTGTACGCCAATGCTGGTGCTGCTGATCAGAGGAGGGTGCGGTGGCATGAGGGGGGTGATGTGGCAGTGGGGTGTGTAGGAGCATAAGGGAGGAGGAGCCACTCTAGACATGGCTACGGCTAATGACACTGACAGTTCAGATTCATAAATACAACCATTTAGAGAGAGAGATGCAGTTTCTGGATGTGCACATGCCAAGCGCCCGCACCGTGACACCAGAACCTTATGTTTTCCCATCACTTGAAGAGAAATAAACATGTACATTAGCATAAACAGGAAGTCCCTACTGTTCCATAAAAATGCCCAGACGACTGCTACTGTAATGTTTCTGTTGCTCTTGCATAGCAAGAGATTCAAACTGTCAAAAATGTACACATTTCTCTGTCATCTTTGTTGGAAAAAGTTAGAATTCCCTTTAGACTTAACTGGCATTGAATGAAATAATTGTTTTCATTTAGGCCGTGCTCTAAAGGTCTAGCTATGACCATACAGCTTTATTCTTGATTCTGTTCATCTATGGCATGGATGAACAACATTTTTTCCAGCAAGCTGTTCCAGTGAATGCCATAGATATATGCCATTCTCCACTGGAACAGCTTGTCTACGTGAAGTTAAAGTGCATTCAGTTCCACCCATCCATTCACTCCACTCAAACCACACTCCCATTTCTCCTACCCCAGTATGACTCACAGCCGAGACATGCTACAAGTAAGATAAAGTATGAATTTATGCTTCACTTTGGCAGCTGAGCTGGCACATCGCAGACAAGCAGTTCTAACTCCTCTTGTTTATCGTTTGGGTGTATAATTTATTCACCTTGGTCAAAGTTTTCTTCAGTTACAACTTTGAAAGATTTATGTTCAGTGCTGTCTCACACTGTTCAGCACATTAATTCGGCAAATGGCTTTTCTTATTAAGAAACAAGGTAACACTCTATAATGTGATTATAATTATCATTCATTATAGTGTGATTATACAGTATGTCACAATACAGTAAATGGTAACAATGGTAAATACAGTAAGTGGTCATTGCGTGCTTTATTTCTACCTGCGACTCCAGGAACTTTACTTGGCCACTAATAGTGATTTATATTCATACTATAATACATAGCAGTCATTATAATGCATTATAATATATTATAACTATAAGAATTATAATACACTATTATCCTTGCAAAACAAATGTCAGTGAGTGTCTAGCAAAGTGTTATGACACCTGACCTTTATAAGTCATTATAAATTGCTTTATAATAATTATTCTAGTAAAGCATTTTGCGTACTTACAGTATGAGTGCTAATGAGTGTAATTATACAGTGTTAAATGTAGATTATAATGCATTATAAGTATGGTTATATTGCAATGAAAGGGTTACAGAAAACAGTCTAATATTACAGTAATCCAAATAAAGCAAATGGTTTGAATGGTCACACTTTGGATGTAATGATTGCCAAATAATAATGTGTAGCCAGCTGTCAAATCATGGATGTTTGTGCAGCAGTGAAACGGACATCTGTTTCAATATTTGACCAGATCTCAGGGGATATGGTTGGTTGAATTGCTAGGCAAATGTAGTCTCACTGGTTTGCTTGCAATAGAAAGTAGTGTTTTGCTGACTGTGAAACTCTGTCGCAAAGATACCATCCCAAGGTAATGATTTTGAAGTGTAGTTTGCAGCTAATGTATTAAGGAACATGCGTCCAGCACAACATAGACAATGCAAGAACACAACCTATAAAACAATATGCACTGTTAGCGTGAAATAATGACCATGCCAGAAAAGACAACTCCTAATAGCTTTCTCTCTCGCTCTCTCTGCCTCTGCTCTCTCTCTGCCTCTGTCAATTTATCCCAGCAGCCGTTATCAATCCCTCTCTCGTTTTCTCTAGAGAAGGAGACATGCTGTCGATTCTCCCTTTGGCCAAAGCCTTGTGACTAGAAGACGGGAGAAGAGACAGTGATCAATTTCAGATATGGCCAGAAGCTCAGGGTTGACCAACAAAAATAGATTTCATGCGTCGTTCAAGCTATTGAGTGGTCAGTGGATTAGCCTGCACTTCAGATGACAAGGGCCCACGTAATGAATGCCCCCCGGAAAACCTATCCAACATGTGGGCCCACTTATAGCCCCACTTAAATGCCACTTAAACGGTGGCATTTAGAAATCACAGATGTTTAATGCAGGGTAATTCAAACACTACCAAGCATACAACATGTGTCAGTCAGCCGCACGTTTACTGTCAGGTCAGGGATGAGAACACTAAGCAGTAAATGGATGGGAAAGTGCTGATGACTATATGTTCATATGAAGAGAAAATCAATCCCGAAATGGTGGAGTTTTTTTAATGGATGAATGGGCTTGAAAATGTTGGATATATGTTGGATATAAGAACACTGCCTCTATGTTTAGATGTGTTTCCTATTGTGCTTTCTACTCACTGTTTTTGTCCCTGTCCGTCTGTCTGTCTGCATTCTCACACCTGCACTGTCAGACAGGTGACGACTAGATATGGATTTGACCAAACTGCAACATTTGACATGAGGGGATTCCCGCAACGTTGCATGTTGACATGATGATTGGTGACTGTGCTCGGCTGGGGCACTGGTAAAGTTCCTGGCCACCACCGCAGAGTCTAGGGGTTCGAAACCACCACGGTGCATCCGGCTTTGTCGAGCGTCTATACGGACACAATTGGCCTGTGTTCAGGGGAGGAAATCATCGGGGGGGGGGGCGATATTATATATGTCACTGCACATACTATACGGGCTGGGAGCGGCACCTGGGGGCACCTCACTGGTGATGTGATGGGGTTACCCGTCACGTCAATTATGGTCAGATGTTGTCCCAAGCCACCACTATAGTACTACTTGAGAGTGATAATAATGATCTTGTCATTCCAAGCATTTGACTATTATGTTTGAAAGAGGAGGTCCCTAGCCAAAATGTATAGACCAGATTATATAGATCCATTTAATGGGATTCTGTCTGACTGCAGTAGCAGGTAATTATCTGAGCCCTGCCCACACTTTAAATACATCCATCACAAGATGCCCTCTTCTCCTGTAGATAGCGTACTGAGATACATCCATCACAAGATGCCCTCTTCTCCTGTAGATAGCTTACTGAGATTAGAGAAAGGGAGAAGTATATTGTATTCATTTTGCGGTAACGTTTTATTTTTCCAAATAAGGGCAGGTTGCATGGCTGGCCTCTCCACATCCCATTGTCATTCATCTCCTCTACAATCAGGAGTGACCGTGTCATTTGTCAGCTTTGTTTGTTGACAGCAAATTGTTTGCTGAATCGGATGTTCCTCTGGAAAACTACAGCAGAGAAAACAAATGGCGGCTGGGAAGACAAAGCTTGAAAGACTGTCATTCAGCAAGTCAGCATCACCTTTATCTCCTCTCCTCTTCTCCTCCTATACCTTGTTTTGTGTTCTGTTTCTCTTTCAGAATGGAACAACATAATCAAAATAGAGCACTGAATTAAATAGTAGGTTATTATTAGACCTATGCTGGATTTTTTTTTCAACATTGATCTTTTTATTTTTTCTGTTTTACTTGTTTCTTAAAATCTTATTTTATTCATATTTTTACATTTCCACTAGCATCCTATTTTTATAAAACATCTTTACAACTTCAAAAGGTCAATCAATTTAAGTCATAATCATGTCAAGGTTGCGTGGCAACCCCCCAGAGATTTTACCCAATGCTTTTAACGTTGAAGAATATTTAGTTGTTATGTAAAATCACTGCTGATAATCTACAGTAGCCTATGCATATTCATTGCTAACGCTTGTGCTGGTTATGATCGTCCCCATCCACTGTCTGAAATTGAGTCAATTTGAAAGACTGACATAACATCTGCATATTTATACACATCATTGTTTTGAAATGAATTAGAATCATTTTAATTTCACCACAGATTTTTTAATGACAGATTGTTCACTAAACAATGTATTTTATCCCACAACAGTGGAACGGTGCCACATTTAAACTCATATAATTGAGTTGTTAACAGTCCTCATAGTGCACTCACAGTGAAGTGTGACAAAATTGTGATTTTTCTTTTTATCTGTCTTGTCTTCAATGGAGAATCTGCATATTATGTGCTGATAATTATACCCACTGCGCTCCACATGTTGGCCTAAAGGGCGTTGCTCAGTGCTGGAGAATGTCAATTGGCATACAGGTTTCAAATGGCCATGCCAATGTCCCATTAGGGCGGGGGGCCGGGGGCTTTCGTTGGCTTTGGTTTATAATAATAATGATAATTAGATCACCTTAGAGAATATTTGTTCAAATGCGCATAATAAGCGCATACTTCCTTTAGAGATTTATTCAAGCAGTCTGTATTCCTTTAAAAAAAAAAGCTGCCCATCTTTGCAAAGTCCAAACGTCCTTAATAATCTAGAGTCCATCATCATCTTAAAGGTCCTGTGAAGCCTTTGGTAATAAAAGTTCTTGCCAAATGCCCATGAAATCTCAGGGTTTAGAAAAAAATCCTCATAGCATTTTGTGTTCTGATATTAAAGTGGGTTAAAGTGGTAAAATAAAATAATGAACACAAAGATTTGGCGGCCCCCCTGCAGTATTTCTGATTGAAGACTGATTCCTCTTGAAGACCCCTGATTTACGTTTTGCTTTAGCCATTTCAACAGTTAAGTGGTATTTGCAAGCTTGCTTTTTTTCTTAATGACCTGTTTTGATGTATTTATTTTGGGGGGGTGGGGAGGCAGAGACAAATAAAATCAATAATAAATACATTCATATTGTACCAAGTAAAATAGCAAAGAACAATGTGTTCTTTGCTATTGTCTGAGGAGTCAGGAATAATTAACTGTGGACATTAGTGTTTGCCTACCTTTTCTCAAAGGACTTACCAGTTTTACCAAGATTCACGTCCTAATCTAGAGAATACAGACCAACCTTTTCGATCTGTGCTCAAACACTGATTTGTAGAGAATTTGTTTCCCCTCAGTCTCTAAAAAATATGTATGTGATTGGCAGAATCCAGAAATCTCATCATAGCTCCTTGTGCAGAAGCTGCTGCTAAATGCATGCAGTTTTAACACAGCACAGATGTGTGTGTGTGCGTGTGTGTGTGTGTGTGTGTGTGTGTGGGGTGTGGGGGGGGGTTTGCTGGTGGCTTGGTTGAGTGGTTAATGTTTATCAGTGCAGACTAGAATGATCATAAAGCATTCTGTCTTTATTTAACCATATTGATCTGCTTGTAACACAAGTCCAGATGAATGTTTGGGGTGATAATTGAAGGCAATTGGGTCTGACGCTACATGATTCTTGTCGCATGTTAAACAGAGGCTCTGCTCTGCTCGTAAACCAAGCCACCTGTGCATGAAGTGAAAAACACTTCCTGAATTACAGATAAAAGTGCCAATTGAGCCATTACACAATGAGGAGGTAAATACATTCGATATCATAGGACGGTACAAATGAAGATGACACTCAACAGTCATTGTAGTTTATGACTTGTCCCTTTAGTGATGATGACTATAGTATAAAAAGAATAAATCATTATAGAAAGCCTTAATGTCATTGTATAATACAATACAAGGAAATTAGGAGCGTTACTCTAATCTACTCTAATTCCACCACATTTGTTTTCCTGTCTGTCCGTTTGTTTATATCTTCCAACTCTTCTTCCAACACTACTCCTCAGTTCTTCTATGTGCACTATCAAGTCAGTTAATTCATATTCCTTTCTAAATACATTCGATATCATAGGACGGTACAAATGAAGATGACACTCAACAGTCATTTTAGTTTATGACTTGTCCCTTTAGTGATGATGACTATAGTATAAAAAGAATAAATCATTATAGAAAGCCTTAATGTCATTGTATAATACAATACAAGGAAATTAGGAGCGTTACTCTAATCTATGCTTTAAAATAAAGAAATAAAGAAACATAACCTTACAAAGAAACATGTCAACCTTTATGGAACCTCATACAATAAGAGGTCATTACACTAAATAGTTAAATGATGTTCTTTTTTTTATTTTTTATTTTTATTTATTTAGACACGCATATTAATTAACATTACATATAAATGCAACGCAAATACACCAGATTTAGCAAAGATGCTAACTAACCTCAACTGCTGCTTCTATGTTAATTGATAGTACAGGACTTTGGATGTGGGTGTGCCATTATCTGCAGTACTGTTCAACATACTATGCTCATCTCCATGGTAACAGTTTCCTGGTTTGGATCATGTCAGATGATGGACAATGTTCATCAGTGATGCAGCACCCTGGCTGACACTCATAAGGACATGTTTTAATAAGTGATGAAACACCCAAGTTCTTAGGCAAGAACAATATTTGGGAGTTTGTAGCGTGAACCTAAAATCTCCTCAAAGCATTCTCCAATCTGGGTTTTTCGGGAAATTAACATTCCCGTAAAAATAAATAAGCAGCCAGGTACTGAAATACCAGGCATATACATAAATACATAAATAAATATTAACTCAAAGTGACAATTTATTCTGATGCTCCTGCTAGGCATTCCACCACATTTGTTTTCCTGTCTGTCCGTTTGTTTATATCTTCCAACTCTTCTTCCAACACTACTCCTCAGTTCTTCTATGTGCACTATCAAGTCAGTTAATTCATATTCCTTTCTCTGTCTGCACCCCCATGCTCTAATTCAGTGTGTTTGTACAGTGCTGCTCAATGGGTCGTGACAGAGTAAACAATGACACAACACCTGTTCTCCGAAGGTCACACACACACACACACACACACACACACACACACACACACACACACACACACACACACACACACACACACACACACACACACACACACACACACACACACACACGGAAACAAACTGATGGCCTATTGCTACCTCAGTGCTGTGGCATCTCATATTCATCGCATATCCTCTTACAAAACCAGTAGCACCCCTGTAAATACTACAGATTCGCTGTTTCCTGCACCTTTATCAACTTATCCTCTTATACTTTCAATGTGTTTGATTGTTGCTCCAGAAGGCATGCATTATTCATACGGTATGAATGGCCCCGAGTCCTTGTAAAAAGTTGTCCTTTGCTGGAGTGTTTGTTTGCAAGTATCATTAACAGAGTGTGCCGCTGGCAGGCCAGAGGCCAGAGAAAGAAAACAGCACCTCGGGTCTCTTAGCATTAGCAGCCCCACTGCCCACTGATGTCGCACTACTGTAATTAACAGCGAGAGGAGAGCCCCCTGGCAGCGCTCATCAACATGGTTAAAGTCACAGATGTCAGAACAATATGTCTGTCTGCTTGTTCGGTGCCTCCTTATTATTTTGCTGTCCCCAAAGCAAGATGACACTTTACTTGTCTAATAAATGTTTCATTGAGAACAGTGCAGTGTGTGGTATGCAGATTACTGTATAAGGAGGCCTGGATGGATGGATTGCAGAATACAAATGCAGCAGCTTATATGAAGAGCATTGCATAACGTTCGTGAATAAACAGGATACGTTAGAAATGGCCTGAATAAACCAAGGTTGGTTTAGCCTCCATTTAGATGATTAAAAATGGCCACTTATAAGTTTCCTCTCTTTCTGTATAAAATCCAGGCAAATACACATACACACAAAGTGGACCCCAGTAGTATAGGGGAAAGATTTTACTTTAAAATATTCAAGAGAAACTAAAGGCAGGGACGGAATTATTTGTTGAACAACGAGGTCAGACAGAGGGGAACATACTTGCTGATTCCCATGAATTTAAAGAGGCTGCTTTACAGGGTTAATAAGATACATAAATGCCTCCTTAGCAGGCACATTTTCATGGCACTGTCATGTCGATTTTCTCCTGTTTTTACTGTTTCGGAATACATAGTGGTCAGACATGCAGCCACATTTCAGTATTACCTTACTCATGATGGAATCAGGATGATCAGATGGTGAAAGCCTCAATAGTCTTCTGTGCTCATTGACAAAAACAAAAATATTTGCCATTGAGAGCCAATCTCTACTTTTACCTTATCATGTAAAATATCCAGTATTAGAGATTAGATTTGTTTTCATATTTTACTTTGGAATCTTAATGTTTTTATTGTATTTTATTTAGAATTATTCACTGCCTGCAGTGTTGCAACAGCTGTATTGTTGACAATAACACCCTTGAACCTTGTATCATACATTATCATGACTCACGCACACAAGTTTCTTCCTTGCTTCAAAAGAAGTATGGGCAGAATAGTGTTCATCTTCTGTTTTCTTCACCATGCTGTGGCTTCTCTTAACATCCCTAGATGTGCTTTGAATCTCTGCATGACTTCCAGACTTCTATTTGTATTCCTAATGGTAACCTCAGGTCTGAGCCTGGCTTTGAACTGTGTCACAGGATCTGAGCAGGGGAGCCTCGTGGGATGTGCGAGGGGCTGGGGGGGGGGGGGGGGGGGGTGTTCGGCTAGACAGGGTCTGTCTGTCTAACAAAGACTGTCCCCTGGAGGTACCTGCTGGGACTGCTCCAACGTCAGCCCACCGATTGGCACTCATCCTTTAGATTAAGTACTCCGCTCTCTGCCCCCACCATCCCCCCGAGACGTAGAGGTTAGGGCCTGGATGAAAGGAGGTTTAAAAGCAGCCGTCTTCTGACACAGCACTGACCTGTCATGTTGGAAAGAAGGAGATCTCACTTAAATCACAGTGGACACAGAGTTCTTGGGATCCTTGGACCTACATGGAGACAGATGCAGTGTGTGAGAATTGTTTGTCCCAGACTTGCACCACTCAGTCCCATGACAGACCGAAAGAGACTCGGGGAAGGAACATCTTAACAACCACATTTTAGGGTTACATCAATTTAGGAGTCTGCACTGCAGTATCCAGAAAATAGTACAGGAGCGCACCTGTTACAGTGCTTGTAAGATGCTTCTAGTTAAACTTTTGAATAAGAATATGGAGAAAGAAGTTATCATAGTTCAAAGTTCAGGAAGAGAGATTTCACACCCAGCTGTGCAGGCTCATAAGCATCTGCTGTACCTCCATTTGAAAGTCTCTGTAGTGTTTTAATGAGTTATGCAATGTTGAAGTGCATATGGTAAATTAATGCCTCAGGCAATGTCGAAGAATTGCTTTCATCCAGTTCCAGTTGTGTTTTGAGTGGGAGTCAGGTTAAGATGTTTTTGCTGAAAAGCAAATAAAAAAAGAGAGAGAAAACACAAAGAAAACAAAAAGGACGATAGAACAGAGAAAGTAGTATTACTGCTGGAGCAGCTAATAGTTTGTCTTAATTCATCTGACAACTTGTTTTGAAATAATTGCATGAATTATTAAAAACAAATAACCGAAGTCAAAAAGTTGCTCTTTGTTTAAGGAGCTGCACCTGCTCTCTTTTTATCAAAATAAAAAACAAACAGAAATCCCTCTGTTTGTTTTCATAAGGTGATATTAGTCAGAATTTTAGGGGGCCAAGCATGCTGACCGCATGCTCTCATGATGGTGTATTGCGCTCATTGCTTGGCCCCTGGTGTTGCTGCTTGCAGCTATGTTCATTTATTGTCTTTGTTTTTCTTTTCAGGAAGCCATGGGCAGAGAGAGGGACAGAAATGTAATTTATACTGTAAGTCACCAGCCAGAACTGAACCAACTCTGATGTAAACAATGGATCAACGCACTATCCCTTCAACTACTGGTACGTCCTATTTGTTTAGATCCATTCAACTACTGGTACGTTTTATTTGTCTACAGTACAGTATGTTTGACATGAAAAGATGTGATTGTGAGACTAGACGACAACACTGTTCACATGACACTGCTGTAAATAATTACCATCCGTGTGTCCCAGCCTTGTGGACACAAGGATGAACTAAATAGTAGTAGGTGGTCAAAGGCCAAGGTCACCGTGGCCTAATTTATGTCCCTACATTTTGAACGGCGACATCTCATGAATCCTTGAGAGAATTTCATGACATCTGGTCCCCGGACCCCATGTTGGGAACCACTGATTTACATTATTTTAATCATCATCTTTTAATAATACTTTTTATTTATAAACGCATAGTACATTTTCAGTGTTTGCAATATATGAAGTGTTTTGGTTTCATGTGAGTAGAATGAGAGAGATTATACAATGTTCAAACAATTTAACAATAAATACTAAAAAGGAAATTTCATCATTGTTGTTAAGGAGTTACTGTAGTCTGTAATGGATTTAATTTGGAAAGAAACCTTCCTAACGCTGCAAACCTGGCACGAGCTGATAAACAGCTGGCAAACCATTTGGTACAACTTCAGTCAATTTTAAATGCAAAATAAATGCAATTTATCACCAGTTTGACAAAGTGACTCAGGGACCTGTAACTGCTCAATTTTGCAATGTAAGCATATTATATTATTTTGTGACAAATATAAAATGTAATAATAATATATGTCGTTCTGTGACTTTCTTTATCCCAAGAAATTTACAGTTCCGTGAGTTAGAGGGTTATATAGGTCTACATTAATATATTTAAAAAATGTGAGCGTTCCAAAACGGACCCGAAGATGATTTGAAATTATTAGATCTAGTTAGAAACAGTTCGGCATGTTACTGGACCCGATACACGTCCTACATTATGTATTTTCAGCAAGGCTTTGTAAAACAATGCTCATTTAACCGTTGTGACTAGCCGCCCGTGACAGTTACCTCCCCCTCCGAGCTACAACAGAGGAGGAGGTCTCAGTCACAGACAGAGCTATGTTGATACAAGCCAGCCTGCTTTGGCTGCATTAAATCAGAGTTTAAAGTTTAAGTTTCTGAAGATTAAAGAGTTTAATATGGAAATAAAGCTGATTGGGTCCTCAACGTAACTTACCCGTGCGAGTTATAATAGTAGTTCCCTAGACCCCTACCCAAGAGACAAGTCAGTATTTTGGACCCGTGCCACCCTCTACCCTGAGTGCCTTAATTTTATGCAATGTAGGAGTCAGATGCATATCTAGTGCTGTGTATTAGACCACTAAAGCAGTTCACCACTGGTACTAAGGACTAAAAACTATACACTAACCTCAATCATAAAGACCAACAACTATACACTAACCTCAATCATAGAACAAACACTATACCTCAATCATAAAGGCTGAATATTGGATCACTGCTGCTTGTGAGCTGAAAATCTGTATGAAAAGTATTTTTGCTTCTCTAAATGATACCGTTTTACAAAGTAAAACAAAAAAAAGATGATTATGAGACACTTCCAACATAGATGGTAGAATCTGTAAAATATGAATGACATATTACTGATGTACTGTATGATAAACATTGTGTAAATATTTACCAATGTAGTGACTTAAATTAAATTAAACAGCGTGCTCACGTTTTCATACTTGGCCTGCTATAATAAGGTTTGTTAAAATGTAAGAGTTGTTAAAATGTGTGAAATTGAATAGTTTCATCTCATCTGTAGCAGCTGAGCATTCAGAGATCAAAGTGCACATTTGAGGAAAGTAAACATGTGCCGAAGGTTGATTCCTCTAACCCCCCCCCCCCCCCCCCCCCCCCGCCCGCCATCCCTCTCCGTTCCTTGCAGTAACTTGAGCTTATGACTTGATAAGAAATTACTCTCATCATGTTTTTGTATTTCAATATCAGACTTTAATGTCTTCATTCTAAATAAATTATGTCCATTTCTAGATTTGTACATCCTGTTTAATGATTCCACATGATACAGTAGGTTCAAGGTGGTCTTAGATTGTTAGGTCTTGTGTACATGCCCTTAAGAGTAAAAATATCTTTTGTTCAGCTCCTCAGACATTGCAGCAGAATTAGTAATGATAATAATAGGTGGGGGAGGCGGAGCGACATTGGGGGGTACTTGCGTTTTCCAAGCTTGTATATGTGTCTGATTGTCTGGGTGGGAAAGCTCTTCAGCAATCTACCGCCAGTGGCCTTTCCATGTGGCATCTGAACCTTTGATGACTCTATGTCATATATTACATTATACATTAGTATTGATTATAGTACCGATATATTACATTATACTCTACATTATTATTGTTTATAATATTCATAGATGACAGTATACATTATTATTGATTATAGTAAGTACTCCTATCCAACAACCACGGCTCTCATAACCACATAATTCACTCACTGATATAGTTGATAACAAATGAATACTTTGCTTTGGCTGCTTGTCCTGCGCTGTTCTGTTATCTCCACAATAAAAAAAGAACAAAGAAAGAAAGAAAAACACATTGTGAGAACTAATAATGAAAGGAAATTGGTTTTATTCAGTAA